>NW_026699216.1:0-30910 GCF_030435755.1 Ochotona princeps | reverse complement strand
TGTGGCGCTGAAGTTGCCTGAGAATGTGGAGTTGGTGGCATGTGAAACCCGCATGTGGAGCATTCGTTTGTGTGGGATGCTCTACCAGGTTCATTCCTATACAATGCACTCAATGGGCACTAAGCATAGAGTGTGAAAACTGAGTTTCCTTGAGAGCTGCTTGGAAGCCTGAGGGTGTGAGAAGTTAGTGAGCCAAATGGAGTCATTCTCAAACAAGAACCACTCGGCTGATCCTTCTTCAATATGCCCTTCACCAACATGCAGTGTTTCCTTGATTGAATTAGCTCTCAGACCAATACTTGCGTCTAGAGCCTTTGCATTGAGGGCTCTCTGAAAACGGCTGTGGCACTGAAGTTGCCTGTGAATGTGGAGTTGGTGGCATGTGAAACCCGCATGTGGAGCATTCGTTTGTGTGGGATGCTCACCAAGCTTCATTTCAGTCCTAGGCACTCAAAGGGCACTAAGCATAGAGTGTGCAAACTAAGTTTCCTTGAGAGCTGCTTGGAAGCCTGATGGTGTGTGAAGTTAGTGAGCCAAATGGAGTTGTTCTCCCACAAGAACCACTCGGCTGATCCTTCTTCAATATGCCCTTCACCAACATGCAGTGTTTCCTTGATTGAATTAGCTCTCACACCAATATTTGGGTCTAGAGCCTTTGCATTGAGGGCTATCTGAAAACGGCTGTGGCGCTGAAGTTGCCTGAGAATGTGGAGTTGGTGGCATGTGAAACCCGCATGTGGAGCATTCGTTTGTGTGGGATGCTCTACCAGGTTCATTCCTAGATAATGCACTCAAAGGGCACTAAGCATAGAGTGTGAAAACTGAGTTTCCTTGAGAGCTGCTTGGAAGCCTGATGGTGTGTGAAGTTAATGAGCCAAATGGAGTTGTTCTCCCACAAGAACCACTCGGCTGATCCTTCTTCAATATGCCCTTCACCAACATGCAGTGTTTCCTTGATTGAATTAGCTCTCACACCAATATTTGCGTCTGGAGCCTTTGCATTGAGGGCTATCGGGAAACGGCTGTGGCGCTGAAATTGCCTGAGAATGTGGAGTTGGTGGCATATGAAACCCGCATGTGGAGCATTCGTTTGTGTGGGATGCTCTACCAGGTTCATTCCTAGATAATGCACTCAATGGGCACTAAGCATAGAGTGTGAAAACTGAGTTTCCTTGAGAGCTCCTTGGAAGCCTGATGGTGTGTGAAGTAAGTGAGCCAAATGGAGTTGTTCTCCCACAAGAACCACTCGGCTGATCCTTCTTCAATATGCCCTTCACCAACATGCAGTGTTTCCTTGATTGAATTAGCTCTCACACCAATATTTGCGTCTAGAGCCTTTGCATTGAGGGCTATCTGAAAACGGCTGTGGCGCTGAAGTTGCCTGAGAATGTGGAGTTGGTGGCATGTGAAACCCGCATGTGGAGCATTCCTTTGTGTGGGATGCTCTACCAGGTTCATTCCTAGATAATGCACTCAAAGGGCACTAAGCTTAGAGTGTGAAAACTGAGTTTCCTGGAGAGTTGCTTGGAAGCCTGATGGTGTGTGAAGTTAGTGAGCCAAATGGAGTTGTTTTCCAGAAGAACCACTCGGCTGCTCTTTCTTCAAGATGCCCTTCACCAACATGCAGTGTTTCCTTGATTGAATTAGCTCTCACACCAATATTTGCGTCTAGAGCCTTTGCATTGAGGGCTATCTGAAAACGGCTATGGCGCTGAAGTTGCAAGAGAATGTGAAGTTTTTAACATGTGAAACCCGCATGTGGAGCATTCGTTTGTGTGGGATGCTCACCAAGTTTCATTTCAGTTGTAGCCACTCAAAGGGCAGTAAGCATAGAGTGTGAAAACTGAGTTTTCTTGAGAACTGCTTGGAAGCCTGATGGTGTGTGAAGTTAGTGAGCCAAATGGAGTTGTTCTCCCACAAGAACCACTCGGCTGATCTTTCTTCAATATGCCCTTCACCAACATGCAGTGTTTCCTTGATTGAATTAGCTCTCACACCAATATTTGCGTCTAGAGCCTTTGCATTGAGGGCTATCTGAAAACGGCTGTGGCGCTGAAGTTGCCTGAGAATGTGGAGTTGGTGGCATGTGAAACCCGCATGTGGAGCATTCGTTTGTGTGGGATGCTCACCAAGCTTCATTTCAGTCCTAGGCACTCTAAGGGCACTAAGCATAGAGTGTGAAAACTGAGTTTCCTTGAGAGCTGCTTGGAAGCCTGATGGTGTGTGAAGTTAGTGAGCCAAATGGAGTTGTTCTCCACAAGAACCACTCGGCTGATCCTTCTTCAATATGCCCTTCACCAACATGCAGTGTTTCCTTGATTGAATTAGCTCTCACACCAATATTTGCGTCCAGAGCCATTGCATTGAGGGCTATCTGAAAACGGCTGTGGCGCTGAAATTGCCTGTGAATGTGGAGTTGGTGGCATGTGAAACCTGCATGTGGAGCATTCGTTTGTGTGGGATGCTCTACCAGGTTCATTCCTAGATAATGCACTCAATGGGCACTAAGCATAGAGTGTGAAAACTGAGTTTCCTTGAGAGCTCCTTGGAAGCCTGATGGTGTGTGAAGTAAGTGAGCCAAATGGAGTTGTTCTCCCACAAGAACCACTCGGCTGATCCTTCTTCAATATGCCCTTCACCAACATGCAGTTTTTCCTTGATTGAATTAGCTCTCACACCAATATTTGCGTCTAGAGCCTTTGCATTGAGGGCTATCTGAAAACGGCTGTGGCGCTGAAGTTGCCTGAGAATGTGGAGTTGGTGGCATGTGAAACCCGCATGTGGAGCATTCCTTTGTGTGGGATGCTCTACCAGGTTCATTCCTAGATAATGCACTCAAAGGGCACTAAGCTTAGAGTGTGAAAACTGAGTTTCCTGGAGAGTTGCTTGGAAGCCTGATGGTGTGTGAAGTTAGTGAGCCAAATGGAGTTGTTTTCCAGAAGAACCACTCGGCTGCTCTTTCTTCAATATGCCCTTCACCAACATGCAGTGTTTCCTTGATTGAATTAGCTCTCACACCAATATTTGCGTCTAGAGCCTTTGCATTGAGGGCTATCTGAAAACGGCTATGGCGCTGAAGTTGCAAGAGAATGTGAAGTTTTTAACATGTGAAACCCGCATGTGGAGCATTCGTTTGTGTGGGATGCTCACCAAGTTTCATTTCAGTTGTAGCCACTCAATGGGCACTAAGCATAGAGTGTGAAAACTGAGTTTCCTTGAGAGCTGCTTGGAAGCCTGATGGTGTGTGAAGTTAGTGAGCCAAATGGAGTTGTTCTCCCACAAGAACCACTCGGCTGATCCTTCTTCAATATGCCCTTCACCAACATGCAGTGTTTCCTTGATTGAAATAGCTCTCACACCAATATTTGCGTCTAGAGCCTTTGCATTGAGGGCTATCTGAAAACGGCTGTGGCGCTGAAGTTGCCTGAGAATGTGGAGTTGGTGGCATGTGAAACCCGCATGTGGAGCATTCGTTTGTGTGGGATGCTCTACCAGGTTCATTCCTATACAATGCACTCAATGGGCACTAAGCATAGAGTGTGAAAACTGAGTTTCCTTGAGAGCTGCTTGGAAGCCTGAGGGTGTGAGAAGTTAGTGAGCCAAATGGAGTCATTCTCAAACAAGAACCACTCGGCTGATCCTTCTTCAATATGCCCTTCACCAACATGCAGTGTTTCCTTGATTGAATTAGCTCTCAGACCAATACTTGCGTCTAGAGCCTTTGCATTGAGGGCTCTCTGAAAACGGCTGTGGCACTGAAGTTGCCTGTGAATGTGGAGTTGGTGGCATGTGAAACCCGCATGTGGAGCATTCGTTTGTGTGGGATGCTCACCAAGCTTCATTTCAGTCCTAGGCACTCAAAGGGCACTAAGCATAGAGTGTGCAAACTAAGTTTCCTTGAGAGCTGCTTGGAAGCCTGATGGTGTGTGAAGTTAGTGAGCCAAATGGAGTTGTTCTCCCACAAGAACCACTCGGCTGATCCTTCTTCAATATGCCCTTCACCAACATGCAGTGTTTCCTTGATTGAATTAGCTCTCACACCAATATTTGGGTCTAGAGCCTTTGCATTGAGGGCTATCTGAAAACGGCTGTGGCGCTGAAGTTGCCTGAGAATGTGGAGTTGGTGGCATGTGAAACCCGCATGTGGAGCATTCGTTTGTGTGGGATGCTCTACCAGGTTCATTCCTAGATAATGCACTCAAAGGGCACTAAGCATAGAGTGTGAAAACTGAGTTTCCTTGAGAGCTGCTTGGAAGCCTGATGGTGTGTGAAGTTAATGAGCCAAATGGAGTTGTTCTCCCACAAGAACCACTCGGCTGATCCTTCTTCAATATGCCCTTCACCAACATGCAGTGTTTCCTTGATTGAATTAGCTCTCACACCAATATTTGCGTCTGGAGCCTTTGCATTGAGGGCTATCGGGAAACGGCTGTGGCGCTGAAATTGCCTGAGAATGTGGAGTTGGTGGCATATGAAACCCGCATGTGGAGCATTCGTTTGTGTGGGATGCTCTACCAGGTTCATTCCTAGATAATGCACTCAATGGGCACTAAGCATAGAGTGTGAAAACTGAGTTTCCTTGAGAGCTCCTTGGAAGCCTGATGGTGTGTGAAGTAAGTGAGCCAAATGGAGTTGTTCTCCCACAAGAACCACTCGGCTGATCCTTCTTCAATATGCCCTTCACCAACATGCAGTGTTTCCTTGATTGAATTAGCTCTCACACCAATATTTGCGTCTAGAGCCTTTGCATTGAGGGCTATCTGAAAACGGCTGTGGCGCTGAAGTTGCCTGAGAATGTGGAGTTGGTGGCATGTGAAACCCGCATGTGGAGCATTCCTTTGTGTGGGATGCTCTACCAGGTTCATTCCTAGATAATGCACTCAAAGGGCACTAAGCTTAGAGTGTGAAAACTGAGTTTCCTGGAGAGTTGCTTGGAAGCCTGATGGTGTGTGAAGTTAGTGAGCCAAATGGAGTTGTTTTCCAGAAGAACCACTCGGCTGCTCTTTCTTCAAGATGCCCTTCACCAACATGCAGTGTTTCCTTGATTGAATTAGCTCTCACACCAATATTTGCGTCTAGAGCCTTTGCATTGAGGGCTATCTGAAAACGGCTATGGCGCTGAAGTTGCAAGAGAATGTGAAGTTTTTAACATGTGAAACCCGCATGTGGAGCATTCGTTTGTGTGGGATGCTCACCAAGTTTCATTTCAGTTGTAGCCACTCAAAGGGCAGTAAGCATAGAGTGTGAAAACTGAGTTTTCTTGAGAACTGCTTGGAAGCCTGATGGTGTGTGAAGTTAGTGAGCCAAATGGAGTTGTTCTCCCACAAGAACCACTCGGCTGATCTTTCTTCAATATGCCCTTCACCAACATGCAGTGTTTCCTTGATTGAATTAGCTCTCACACCAATATTTGCGTCTAGAGCCTTTGCATTGAGGGCTATCTGAAAACGGCTGTGGCGCTGAAGTTGCCTGAGAATGTGGAGTTGGTGGCATGTGAAACCCGCATGTGGAGCATTCGTTTGTGTGGGATGCTCACCAAGCTTCATTTCAGTCCTAGGCACTCTAAGGGCACTAAGCATAGAGTGTGAAAACTGAGTTTCCTTGAGAGCTGCTTGGAAGCCTGATGGTGTGTGAAGTTAGTGAGCCAAATGGAGTTGTTCTCCCACAAGAACCACTCGGCTGATCCTTCTTCAATATGCCCTTCACCAACATGCAGTGTTTCCTTGATTGAATTAGCTCTCACACCAATATTTGCGTCCAGAGCCATTGCATTGAGGGCTATCTGAAAACGGCTGTGGCGCTGAAATTGCCTGTGAATGTGGAGTTGGTGGCATGTGAAACCTGCATGTGGAGCATTCGTTTGTGTGGGATGCTCTACCAGGTTCTTTCCTAGATAATGCACTCAAAGGGCACTAAGCATAGAGTGTGAAAACTGAGTTTCCTTGAGAGCTGCTTGGAAGCCTGATGGTGTGTGAAGTTAGTGAGCCAAATGGAGTTGTTCTCCCACAAGAACCACTCGGCTGATCCTTCTTCAATATGCCCTTCACCAACATGCAGTGTTTCCTTGATTGAATTAGCTCTCAGTCCAATACTTGCGTCTAGAGCCTTTGCATTGAGGGCTATCTGAAAACGGCTGTGGCGCTGAAGTTGCCTGAGAATGTGGAGTTGGTGGCATGTGAAACCCGCATGTGGAGCATTCGTTTGTGTGGGATGCTCACCAAGCTTCATTTCAGTCCTAGGCACTCAAAGGGCACTAAGCATAGAGTGTGAAAACTGAGTTTCCTTGAGAGCTGCTTAGAAGCCTGATGGTGTGTGAAGTTAGTGAGCCAAATGGAGTTGTTCTCCCACAAGAACCACTCGGCTGATCCTTCTTCAATATGCCCTTCACCAACATGCAGTGTTTCCTTGATTGAATTAGCTCTCACACCAATATTTGCGTCTGGAGCCTTTGCATTGAGGGCTATCTGAAAACGGCTGTGGCGCTGAAGTTGCCTGTGAATGTGGAGTTGGTAACATGTGAAACCCGTATGTGGAGCATTCGTTTGTGTGGGATGCTCTACCAGGTTCATTCCTATATAATGCACTCAATGGGCACTAAGCATAGAGTGTGAAAACTGAGTTTCCTAGAGAACTGCTTGGAAGCCTGATGGTGTGTGAAGTTAGTGAGCCAAATGGAGTTGTTCTCCCACAAGAACCACTCGGCTGATCCTTCTTCAATATGCCCTTCACCAACATAAAGTGTTTCCTTGATTGTAATAACTCTCACACCAATATTTGCGTCTAGAGCCTTTATATTGAGGGCTATCTGAAAACGGCTGTGGCGCTGAATTTGCCTGTGAATGTGGAGTTGGTGGCATGTGAAACCCGCATGTGGAGCATTCGTTTGTGTGGGATGCTCTACCAGGTTCAATCCTAGATAATGCACTAAAGGGCACTAAGCATAGAGTGTGAAAACTGAGTTTCCTTGAGAGCTGGTTGGAAGCCTGATGGTGTGTGAAGTTAGTGAGCCAAATGGAGTTGTTCTCCCACAAGAACCACTCGGCTGATCCTTCTTCAATATGCCCTTCACCAACATGCAGTGTTTCCTTGATTGAATTAGCTCTCACACCAATATTTGCGTCTGGAGCCTTTGCATTGAGGGCTATCTGAAAACGGCTGTGGCGCTGAAGTTGCCTGTGAATGTGGAGTTGGTGGCATGTGAAACCCGCATGTGGAGCATTCGTTTGTGTGGGATGCTCACCAAGCTTCATTTCAGTCCTAGGCACTCAAAGGGCACTAAGCATAGAGTGTGCAAACTAAGTTTCCTTGAGAGCTGCTTGGAAGCCTGATGGTGTGTGAAGTTAGTGAGCCAAATGGAGTTGTTCTCCCACAAGAACCACTCGGCTGATCCTTCTTCAATATGCCCTTCACCAACATGCAGTGTTTCCTTGATTGAATTAGCTCTCACACCAATATTTGCGTCTAGAGCCTTTGCATTGAGGGCTATCTGAAAACGGCTGTGGCGCTGAAGTTGCCTGTGAATGTGGAGTTGGTGGCATGTGAAACCCGCATGTGGAGCATTCGTTTGTGTGGGATGCTCTACCAGGTTCATTCCTATATAATGCACTCAATGGGCACTAAGCATAGAGTGTGAAAACTGAGTTTCCTTGAGAGCTGCTTGGAAGCCTGATGGTGTGTGAAGTTAGTGAGCCAAATGGAGTTGTTCTCCCACAAGAACCACTCGGCTGATCCTTCTTCAATATGCCCTTCACCAACATGCAGTGTTTCCTTGATTGAAATAACTCTCACACCAATATTTGCGTCTAGAGCCTTTGCATTGAGGGCTATCTGAAAACGGCTGTGGCGCTGAAGTTGCCTGTGAATGTGGAGTTGGTGGCATGTGAAACCCGCATGTGGAGCATTCGTTTGTGTGGGATGCTCTACCAGGTTCAATCCTAGATAATGCACTAAAGGACACTAAGCATAGAGTGTGAAAACAGAGTTTCCTTGAGAGCTGCTTGGAAGCCTGATGGTGTGTGAAGTTAGTGAGCCAAATGGAGTTGTTCTCCCACAAGAACCACTCGGCTGATCCTTCTTCAATATGCCCTTCACCAACATGCAGTGTTTCCTTGATTGAATTAGCTCTCACACCAATATTTGCGTCTGGAGCCTTTGCATTGAGGGCTATCTGAAAACGGCTGTGGCGCTGAAGTTGCCTGTGAATGTGGAGTTGGTGGCATGTGAAACCCGCATGTGGAGCATTCGTTTGTGTGGGATGCTCACCAAGCTTCATTTCAGTCCTAGGCACTCAAAGGACACTAAGCATAGAGTGTGAAAACTGAGTTTCCTTGAGAGCTGCTTGGAAGCCTGATGGTGTGTGAAGTTAGTGAGCCAAATGGAGTTGTTCTCCCACAAGAACCACTCGGCTAATCCTTTTTCAATATGCCCTTCACCAACATGCAGTGTTTCCTTGATTGAATTAGCTCTCAGACCAATACTTGCGTCTAGAGCCTTTGCATTGAGGGCTATCTGAAAACGGCTGTGGCGCTGAAGTTGCCTGAGAATGTGGAGTTGGTGGCATGTGAAACCCGCATGTGGAGCATTCGTTTGTGTGGGATGCTCTACCAGGTTCATTCCTATATAATGCACTCAATGGGCACTAAGCATAGAGTGTGAAAACTGAGTTTCCTTGAGAACTGCTTGGAAGCCTGAGGGTGTGTGAAGTTAGTGAGCCAAATGGAGTTGTTCTCCCACAAGAACCACTCGGCTGATCCTTCTTCAATATGCCCTTCACCAACATAAAGTGTTTCCTTGATTGAAATAACTCTCACACCAATATTTGCGTCTAGAGCCTTTGCATTGAGGGCTATCTGAAAACGGCTGTGGCGCTGAAGTTGCCTGTGAATGTGGAGTTGGTGGCATGTGAAACCCGCATGTGGAGCATTCGTTTGTGTGGGATGCTCTACCAGGTTCAATCCTAGATAATGCACTAAAGGACACTAAGCATAGAGTGTGAAAACAGAGTTTCCTTGAGAGCTGCTTGGAAGCCTGATGGTGTGTGAAGTTATTGAGCCAAATGGAGTTGTTCTCCCACAAGAACCACTCGGCTGATCCTTCTTCAATATGCCCTTCACCAACATGCAGTGTTTCCTTGATTGAATTAGCTCTCACACCAATATTTGCGTCTGGAGCCTTTGCATTGAGGGCTATCTGAAAACGGCTGTGTCGCTGAAGTTGCCTGTGAATGTGGAGTTGCTGGCATGTGAAACCCGCATGTGGAGCATTCGTTTGTGTGGGATGCTCACCAAGCTTCATTTCAGTCCTAGGCACTCAAAGGGCACTAAGCATAGAGTGTGAAAACTGAGTTTTCTTGAGAGCTGTTTTCAAGCCTGATGGTGTGTGAAGTTAGTGAGCCAAATGGAGTTGTTCTCCCACAAGAACCACTCGGCTGATCTTTCTTCAATATGCCCTTCACCAACATGCAGTGTTTCCTTGATTGAATTAGCTCTCACACCAATATTTGCGTCTAGAGCCTTTGCATTGAGGGCTATCTGAAAACGGCTGTGGCGCTGAAGTTGCCTGAGAATGTGGAGTTGGTGGCATGTGAAACCCGCATGTGGAGCATTCGTTTGTGTGGGATGCTCACCAAGCTTCATTTCAGTCCTAGGCACTCTAAGGGCACTAAGCATAGAGTGTGAAAACTGAGTTTCCTTGAGAGCTGCTTAGAAGCCTGATGGTGTGTGAAGTTAGTGAGCCAAATGCAGTTGTTCTCCCACAAGAACCACTCGGCTGATCCTTCTTCAATATGCCCTTCACCAACATGCAGTGTTTCCTTGATTGAATTAGCTCTCACACCAATATTTGCGTCCAGAGCCATTGCATTGAGGGCTATCTGAAAACGGCTGTGGCGCTGAAATTGCCTGTGAATGTGGAGTTGGTGGCATGTGAAACCCGCATGTGGAGCATTCGTTTGTGTGGGATGCTCTACCAGGTTCTTTCCTAGATAATGCACTCAAAGGGCACTAAGCATAGAGTGTGAAAACTGAGTTTCCTTGAGAGCTGCTTGGAAGCCTGATGGTGTGTGAAGTTAGTAGCCAAATGGAGTTGTTCTCCCACAAGAACCACTCGGCTGATCCTTCTTCAATATGCCCTTCACCAACATGCAGTGTTTCCTTGATTGAATTAGCTCTCACACCAATATTTGCGTCTGGAGCCTTTGCATTGAGGGCTATCTGAAAACGGCTGTGGCGCTGAAGTTGCCTGTGAATGTGGAGTTGGTGGCATGTGAAACCCGCATGTGGAGCATTCGTTTGTGTGGGATGCTCACCAAGCTTCATTTCAGTCCTAGGCACTCAAAGGGCACTAAGCATAGAGTGTGCAAACTAAGATTCCTTGAGAGCTGCTTGGAAGCCTGATGGTGTGTGAAGTTAGTGAGCCAAATGGAGTTGTTCTCCCACAAGAACCACTCGGCTGATCCTTCTTCAATATGCCCTTCACCAACATGCAGTGTTTCCTTGATTGAATTAGCTCTCACACCAATATTTGCGTCTAGAGCCTTTGCATTGAGGGCTATCTGAAAACGGCTGTGGCGCTGAAGTTGCCTGAGAATGTGGAGTTGGTGGCATGTGAAACCCGCATGTGGAGCATTCGTTTGTGTGGGATGCTCACCAAGCTTCATTTCAGTCCTAGGCACTCTAAGGGCACTAAGCATAGAGTGTGAAAACTGAGTTTCCTTGAGAGCTGCTTAGAAGCCTGATGGTGTGTGAAGTTAGTGAGCCAAATGCAGTTGTTCTCCACAAGAACCACTCGGCTGATCCTTCTTCAATATGCCCTTCTCCAACATGCAGTGTTTCCTTGATTGAATTAGCTCTCACACCAATATTTGCGTCTGGAGCCTTTGCATTGAGGGCTATCTGAAAACGGCTGTGGCGCTGAAGTTGCCTGTGAATGTGGAGTTGGTAACATGTGAAACCCGCATGTGGAGCATTCGTTTGTGTGGGATGCTCTACCAGGTTCATTCCTATATAATGCACTCAATGGGCACTAAGCATAGAGTGTGAAAACTGAGTTTCCTTGAGAACTGCTTGGAAGCCTGATGGTGTGTGAAGTTAGTGAGCCAAATGGAGTTGTTCTCCCACAAGAACCACTCGGCTGATCCTTCTTCAATATGCCCTTCACCAACATGCAGTGTTTCCTTGATTGAATTAGCTCTCACACCAATATTTGCGTCTAGAGCCATTGCATTGAGGGCTATCTGAAAACGGTTGTGGCGCTGAAGTTGCCTGAGAATGTGGAGTTGGTGGCATGTGAAACCCGCATGTGGAGCATTCGTTTGTATGGGATGCTCTACCAGGTTCAATACTAGACAATGCACTAAAGGGCACAAAGTATAGAGTGTGAAAACTGAGTTTCCTTGAGAGCTGCTTAGAAGCCTGATGGTGTGTGAAGTTAGTGAGCCAAATGGAGTTGTTCTCCCACAAGAACCTCTCGGCTGATCCTTCAATATGCCCTTCACCAACATGCAGTGTTTCCTTGATTGAATTAGCTCTCACACCAATATTTGCGTCTGGAGCCTTTGCATTGAGGGCTATCTGAAAACGGCTGTGGCGCTGAAGTTGCCTGTGAATGTGGAGTTGGTAACATGTGAAACCCGCATGTGAGCATTCGTTTGTGTGGGATGCTCTACCAGGTTCATTCCTATATAATGCACTCAATGGGCACTAAGCATAGAGTGTGAAAACTGAGTTTCCTTGAGAACTGCTTGGAAGCCTGATGGTGTGTGAAGTTAGTGAGCCAAATGGAGTTGTTCTCCCACAAGAACCACTCGGCTGATCCTTCTTCAATATGCCCTTCACCAACATGCAGTGTTTCCTTGATTGAAATAACTCTCACACCAATATTTGCGTCTAGAGCCTTTGCATTGAGGGCTATCTGAAAACGGCTGTGGCGCTGAAGTTGCCTGTGAATGTGGAGTTGGTGGCATGTGAAACCCGCATGTGGAGCATTCGTTTGTGTGGGATGCTCTACCAGGTTCAATCCTAGATAATGCACTAAAGGGCACGAAGCATAGAGTGTGAAAACTGAGTTTCCTTGAGAGCTGCTTGGAAGCCTGATGGTGTGTGAAGTTAGTGAGCCAAATGGAGTTGTTCTCCCACAAGAACCACTCGGCTGATCCTTCTTCAATATGCCCTTCACCAACATGCAGTGTTTCCTTGATTGAATTAGCTCTCACACCAATATTTGCGTCTGGAGCCTTTGCATTGAGGGCTATCTGAAAACGGCTGTGGCGCTGAAGTTGCCTGTGAATGTGGAGTTGGTGGCATGTGAAACCCGCATGTGGAGCATTCGTTTGTGTGGGATGCTCACCAAGCTTCATTTCAGTCCTAGGCACTCAAAGGGCACTAAGCATAGAGTGTGCAAACTAAGTTTCCTTGAGAGCTGCTTGGAAGCCTGATGGTGTGTGAAGTTAGTGAGCCAAATGGAGTTGTTCTCCCACAAGAACCACTCGGCTGATCCTTCTTCAATATGCCCTTCACCAACATGCAGTGTTTCCTTGATTGAATTAGCTCTCACACCAATATTTGCGTCTAGAGCCTTTGCATTGAGGGCTATCTGAAAACGGCTGTGGCGCTGAAGTTGCCTGAGAATGTGGAGTTGGTGGCATGTGAAACCCGCATGTGGAGCATTCGTTTGTGTGGGATGCTCACCAAGCTTCATTTCAGTCCTAGGCACTCTAAGGGCACTAAGCATAGAGTGTGAAAACTGAGTTTCCTTGAGAGCTGCTTAGAAGCCTGATGGTGTGTGAAGTTAGTGAGCCAAATGCAGTTGTTCTCCCACAAGAACCACTCGGCTGATCCTTCTTCAATATGCCCTTCACCAACATGCAGTGTTTCCTTGATTGAATTAGCTCTCACACCAATATTTGCGTCTGGAGCCTTTGCATTGAGGGCTATCTGAAAACGGCTGTGGCGCTGAAGTTGCCTGTGAATGTGGAGTTGGTGGCATGTGAAACCCGCATGTGGAGCATTCGTTTGTGTGGGATGCTCTACCAGGTTCAATCCTAGATAATGCACTAAAGGGCACTAAGCATAGAGTGTGAAAACTGAGTTTCCTTGAGAGCTGCTTGGAAGCCTGATGGTGTGTGAAGTTAGTGAGCCAAATGGAGTTGTTCTCCCACAAGAACCACTCGGCTGATCCTTCTTCAATATGCCCTTCACCAACATGCAGTGTTTCCTTGATTGAATTAGCTCTCACACCAATATTTGCGTCTGGAGCCTTTGCATTGAGGGCTATCTGAAAACGGCTGTGGCGCTGAAGTTGCCTGTGAATGTGGAGTTGGTGGCATGTGAAACCCGCATGTGGAGCATTCGTTTGTGTGGGATGCTCACCAAGCTTCATTTCAGTCCTAGGCACTCAAAGGGCACTAAGCATAGAGTGTGAAAACTGAGTTTCCTTGAGAGCTGCTTAGAAGCCTGATGGTGTGTGAAGTTAGTGAGAAAAATGGAGTTGTTCTCCCACAAGAACCACTCGGCTAATCCTTTTTCAATATGCTCTTCACCAACATGCAGTGTTTCCTTGATTGAATTAGCTCTCAGACCAATACTTGCGTCTAGAGCCTTTGCATTGAGGGCTCTCTGAAAACGGCTGTGGCACTGAAGTTGCCTGTGAATGTGGAGTTGGTGGCATGTGAAACCCGCATGTGGAGCATTCGTTTGTGTGGGATGCTCACCAAGCTTCATTTCAGTCCTAGGCACTCAAAGGGCACTAAGCATAGAGTGTGCAAACTAAGATTCCTTGAGAGCTGCTTGGAAGCCTGATGGTGTGTGAAGTTAGTGAGCCAAATGGAGTTGTTCTCCCACAAGAACCACTCGGCTGATCCTTCTTCAATATGCCCTTCACCAACATGCAGTGTTTCCTTGATTGAATTAGCTCTCACACCAATATTTGCGTCTAGAGCCTTTGCATTGAGGGCTATCTGAAAACGGCTGTGGCGCTGAAGTTGCCTGAGAATGTGGAGTTGGTGGCATGTGAAACCCGCATGTGGAGCATTCGTTTGTGTGGGATGCTCTACAAGGTTCATTCCTAGATAATGCACTCAAAGGGCACTAAGCATAGAGTGTGAAAACTGAGTTTCCTTGAGAGCTGCTTGGAAGCCTGATGGTGTGTGAAGTTAATGAGCCAAATGGAGTTGTTCTCCCACAAGAACCACTCGGCTGATCCTTCTTCAATATGCCCTTCACCAACATGCAGTGTTTCCTTGATTGCATTAGCTCTCACACCAATATTTGCGTCTAGAGCCTTTGCATTGAGGGCTATCGGGAAACGGCTGTGGCGCTGAAGTTGCCTGTGAATGTGGAGTTGGTGGCATGTGAAACCCGCATGTGGAGCATTCGTTTGTGTGGGATGCTCTACCAGGTTCATTCCTAGATAATGCACTCAATGGGCACTAAGCATAGAGTGTGAAAACTGAGTTTCCTTGAGAGCTGCTTGGAAGCCTGATGGTGTGTGAAGTTAGTGAGCCAAATGGAGTTGTTCTTCCAGAAGAACCACTGGCCTGCTCTTTCTTCAATATGCCCTTCACCAACATGCAGTGTTTCCTTGATTGAATTAGCTCTCACACCAATATTTGCGTCTAGAGCCTTTGCATTGAGGGCTATCTGAAAACGGCTGTGGCGCTGAAGTTGCAAGAGAATGTGAAGTTTTTAACATGTGAAACCCGCATGTGGAGCATTCGTTTGTGTGCGATGCTCACCAAGTTTCATTTCAGTTGTAGCCACTCAAAGGGCAGTAAGCATAGAGTGTGAAAACTGAGTTTTCTTGATAGCTGCTTGGAAGCCTGATGGTGTGTGAAGTTAGTGAGCCAAATGGAGTTGTTCTCCCACAAGAACCACTCGGCTGATCCTTCTTCAATATGCCCTTCACCAACATGCAGTGTTTCCTTGATTGAATTAGCTCTCACACCAATATTTGCGTCTAGAGCCTTTGCATTGAGGGCTATCTGAAAACGGCTGTGGCGCTGAAGTTGCCTGAGAATGTGGAGTTGGTGGCATGTGAAACCCGCATGTGGAGCATTCGTTTATGTGGGATGCTCACCAAGCTTCATTTCAGTCCTAGGCACTCTAAGGGCACTAAGCATAGAGTGTGAAAACTGAGTTTCCTTGAGAGCTGCTTAGAAGCCTGATGGTGTGTGAAGTTAGTGAGCCAAATGGAGTTGTTCTCCCACAAGAACCACTCGGCTGATCCTTCTTCAATATGCCCTTCACCAACATGCAGTGTTTCCTTGATTGAATTAGCTCTCACACCAATATTTTCGTCTAGAGCCATTGCATTGAGGGCTATCTGAAAACGGCTGTGGCGCTGAAATTGCCTGTGAATGTGGAGTTGGTGGCATGTGAAACCCGCATGTGGAGCATTCGTTTGTGTGGGATGCTCTACCAGGTTCTTTCCTAGATAATGCCCTCAAAGGGCACTAAGCATAGAGTGTGAAAACTGAGTTTCCTTGAGAGCTGCTTGGAAGCCTGATGGTGTGTGAAGTTAATGAGGCAAATGGAGTTGTTCTCCCACAAGAACCACTCGGCTGATCCTTCTTCAATATGCCCTTCACCAACATGCAGTGTTTCCTTGATTGAATTAGCTCTCACACCAATATTTGCGTCTAGAGCCTTTGCATTGAGGGCTATCTGAAAACGGCTGTGGCGCTGAAGTTGCCTGTGAATGTGGAGTTGGTGGCATGTGAAACCCGCATGTGGAGCATTCGTTTGTGTGGGATGCTCACCAAGCTTCATTTCAGTCCTAGGCACTCAAAGGGCACTAAGCACAGAGTGTGAAAACTGAGTTTCCTTGAGAGCTGCTTAGAAGCCTGATAGTGTGTGAAGTTAGTGAGCCAAATGGAGTTGTTCTCCCACAAGAACCACTCGGCTAATCCTTTTTCAATATGCCCTTCACCAACATGCAGTGTTTCCTTGATTGAATTAGCTCTCAGACCAATACTTGCGTCTAGAGCCTTTGCATTGAGGGCTATCTGAAAACGGCTGTGGCGCTGAAGTTGCCTGTGAATGTGGAGTTGGTGGCATGTGAAACCCGCATGTGGAGCATTCGTTTGTGTGGGATGCTCACCAAGCTTCCTTTCAGTCCTAGGCACTCAAAGGGCACTAAGCATAGAGTGTGAAAACTAAGTTTCCTTGAGAGCTGCTTGGAAGCCTGATGGTGTGTGAAGTTAGTGAGCCAAATGGAGTTGTTCTCCCACAAGAACCACTCGGCTGATCCTTCTTCAACATGCCCTTCACCAACATGCAGTGTTTCCTTGATTGAATTAGCTCTCACACCAATATTTGCGTCTAGAGCCTTTGCATTGAGGGCTATCTGAAAACGGCTGTGGCGCTGAAGTTGCCTGAGAATGTGGAGTTAGTGGCATATGAAACCCGCATGTGGAGCATTCGTTTGTGTGGGATGCTCACCAAGCTTCATTTCAGTCCTAGGCACTCTAAGGGCACTAAGCATAGAGTGTGAAAACTGAGTTTCCTTGAGAGCTGCTTAGAAGCCTGATGGTGTGTGAAGTTAGTGAGCCAAATGCAGTTGTTCTCCCACAAGAACCACTCGGCTGATCCTTCTTCAATATGCCCTTCACCAACATGCAGTGTTTCCTTGATTGAATTAGCTCTCACACCAATATTTGTGTCCAGAGCCTTTGCATTGAAGGCTATCTGAAAACGGCTGTGGCGCTGAAGTTGCCTGAGAATGTGGAGTTAGTGGCATGTGAAACCCGCATGTGGAGCATTCGTTTGTGTGGGATGCTCACCAAGCTTCATTTCAGTCCTAGGCACTCAAAGGGCACTAAGCATAGAGTGTGAAAACTGAGTTTCCTTGAGAGCTGCTTAGAAGCCTGATGGTGTGTGAAGTTAGTGAGCCAAATGGAGTTGTTCTCCCACAAGAACCACTCGGCTGATCCTTCTTCAATATGCCCTTCACCAACATGCAGTGTTTCCTTGATTGAATTAGCTCTCACACCAATATTTGCGTCTAGAGCCTTTGCATTGAGGGCTATCTGAAAACGGCTGTGGCGCTGAAGTTGCCTGTGAATGTGGAGTTGGTGGCATGTGAAACCCGCATGTGGAGCATTCGATTGTCTGGGATGCTCTACCAAGCTTCATTTCAGTCCTAGGCACTCAAAGGACACTAAGCATAGAGTGTGAAAACTGAGTTTCCTTGAGAGCTGCTTGGAAGCCTGATGGTGTGTGAAGTTAGTGAGCCAAATGGAGTTGTTCTCCCACAAGAACCACTAGGCTGATCCTTCTTCAATATGCCCTTCACCAACATGCAGTGTTTCCTTGATTGAAATAACTCTCACACCAATATTTGCATCTAGAGCCTTTGCGTTGAGGGCTATCTGAAAACGGCTGTGGCCTTGAAGTTGCCTGAGAATGTGGAGTTGGTGGCATGTGAAACCCGCATGTGGAGCATTCGTTTGTGTGGGATGCTCTACCAGGTTCATTCCTAGTTAATGCACTAAAGGGCACTAAGCATAGAGTGTGAAAACTGAGTTTCCTTGAGAGCTGCTTGGAAGCCTGATGGTGTGTGAAGTTAGTGAGCCAAATGCAGTTGTTCTCCCACAAGAACCACTCGGCTGATCCTTCTTCAATATGCCCTTCACCAACATGCAGTGTTTCCTTGATTGAATTAGCTCTCACACCAATATTTGCGTCTAGAGCCTTTGCATTGAGGGCTATCTGAAAACGGCTGTGGCGCTGAAGTTGCCTGTGAATGTGGAGTTGGTGGCATGTGAAACCCGCATGTGGAGCATTCGTTTGTGTGGGATGCTCTACCAGGTTCTTACCTAGATAATGCACTCAAAGGGCACTAAGCATAGAGTGTGAAAACTGAGTTTCCTTGAGAACTGCTTGGAAGCCTGATGGTGTGTGACGTTAGTGAGCCAAATGGAGTTGTTCTCCCACAAGAACCACTAGGCTGATCCTTCTTCAATATGCCCTTCACCAACATGCAGTGTTTCCTTGATTGAATTAGCTCTCACACCAATATTTGCGTCTAGAGCCTTTGCATTGAGGGCTATCTGAAAACGGCTGTGGCGCTGAAGTTGCCTGAGAATGTGGAGTTGGTGGCATGTGAAACCCGCATGTGGAGCATTCGTTTGTGTGGGATGCTCTACCAGGTTCATTCCTAGATAATGCACTCAAAGGGCACTAAGCTTAGAGTGTGAAAACTGAGTTTCCTTGAGAGCTGCTTGGAAGCCTGATGGTGTGTGAAGTTAGTGAGCCAAATGGAGTTGTTTTCCAGAAGAACCACTCGGCTGCTCTTTCTTCAATATGCCCTTCACCAACATGCAGTGTTTCCTTGATTGAATTAGCTCTCACACCAATATTTGCGTCTAGAGCCTTTGCATTGAGGGCTATCTGAAAACGGCTGTGGCGCTGAAGTTGCAAGAGAATGTGAAGTTTTTAACATGTGAAACCCGCATGTGGAGCATTCGTTTGTGTGCGATGCTCACCAAGTTTCATTTCTAGATAATGCACTCAAAGGGCAGTAAGCATAGAGTGTGAAAACTGAGTTTTCTTGAGAGCTGCTTGGAAGCCTGATGGTGTGTGAAGTTAGTGAGCCAAATGGAGTTGTTCTCCCACTAAAACGACTCGGCTGATCTTTCTTCAATATGCCCTTCACCAACATGCAGTGTTTCCTTGATTGAATTAGCTCTCACACCAATATTTGCGTCTAGAGCCTTTGCATTGAGGGCTATCTGAAAACGGCTGTGGCGCTGAAGTTGCCTGAGAATGTGGAGTTGGTGGCATGTGAAACCCGCATGTGGAGCATTCGTTTGTGTGGGATGCTCACCAAGCTTCATTTCAGTCCTAGGCACTCTAAGGGCACTAAGCATAGAGTGTGAAAACTGAGTTTCCTTGAGAACTGCTTGGAAGCCTGATGGTGTGTGACGTTAGTGAGCCAAATGGAGTTGTTCTCCCACAAGAACCACTCGGCTGATCCTTCTTCAATATGCCCTTCACCAACATGCAGTGTTTCCTTGATTGAATTAGCTCTCACACCAATATTTGCGTCTAGAGCCTTTCCATTGAGGGCTATCTGAAAACGGCAGTGGCGCTGAAGTTGCAAGAGAATGTGAAGTTTTTAACATGTGAAACCCGCATGTGGAGCATTCGTTTGTGTGCGATGCTCACCAAGTTTCATTTCTAGATAATGCACTCAAAGGGCAGTAAGCATAGAGTGTGAAAACTGAGTTTTCTTGAGAGCTGCTTGGAAGCCTGATGGTGTGTGAAGTTAGTGAGCCAAATGGAGTTGTTCTCCCACAAGAACGACTCGGCTGATCTTTCTTCAATATGCCCTTCACCAACATGCAGTGTTTCCTTGATTGAATTAGCTCTCACACCAATATTTGCATCTAGAGCCTTTGCATTGAGGGCTATCTGAAAACGGCTGTGGCGCTGAAGTTGCCTGAGAATGTGGAGTTTGTGGCATGTGAAACCCGCATGTGGAGCATTCGTTTGTGTGGGATGCTCACCAAGCTTCATTTCAGTCCTAGGCACTCTAAGGGCACTAAGCATAGAGTGTGAAAACTGAGTTTCCTTGAGAGCTGCTTGGAAGCCTGATGGTGTGTGAAGTTAGTTAGCCAAATGGAGTTGTTCTCCCACAAGAACCACTCGGCTGATCCTTCTTCAATATGCCCTTCACCAACATGCAGTGTTTCCTTGATTGAATTAGCTCTCACACCAATATTTGCGTCCAGATCCTTTGCATTGAGGGCTATCTGAAAACGGCTGTGGCGCTGAAGTTGCCTGTGAATGTGGAGTTGGTGGCATGTGAAACCCGCATGTGGAGCATTCGTTTGTGTGGGATGCTCTACCAGGTTCTTACCTAGATAATGCACTCAAAGGGCACTAAGCATAGAGTGTGAAAACTGAGTTTCCTTGAGAACTGCTTGGAAGCCTGATGGTGTGTGACGTTAGTGAGCCAAATGGAGTTGTTCTCCCACAAGAACCACTAGGCTGATCCTTCTTCAATATGCCCTTCACCAACATGCAGTGTTTCCTTGATTGAATTAGCTCTCACACCAATATTTGCGTCTAGAGCCTTTGCATTGAGGGCTATCTGAAAACGGCTGTGGCACTGAAGTTGCCTGAGAATGTGGAGTTGGTGGCATGTGAAACCCGCATGTGGAGCATTGCTTTGTGTGGGATGCTCTACCAGGTTCATTCCTAGATAATGCACTCAAAGGGCACTAAGCTTAGAGTGTGAAAACTGAGTTTCCTTGAGAGCTGCTTGGAAGCCTGATGGTGTGTGAAGTTAGTGAGCCAAATGGAGTTGTTCTTCCAGAAGAACCACTCGGCTGCTCTTTCTTCAATATGCCCTTCACCAACATGCAGTGTTTCCTTGATTGAATTAGCTCTCACACCAATATTTGCGTCTAGAGCCTTTTCATTGAGGGCTATCTGAAAACGGCTGTGGCGCTGAAGTTGCAAGAGAATGTGAAGTTTTTAACATGTGAAACTCGCATGTGGAGCATTCGTTTGTGTGGGATGCTCACCAAGCTTCATTTCAGTCCTAGGCACTCAAAGGGCACTAAGCATAGAGTGTGCAAACTAAGTTTCCTTGAGAGCTGCTTGGAAGCCTGATGGTGTGTGAAGTTAGTGAGCCAAATGGAGTTGTTCTCCCACAAGAACCACTCGGCTGATCCTTCTTCAATATGCCCTTCACCAACATGCAGTGTTTCCTTGATTGAATTAGCTCTCACACCAATATTTGCGTCTAGAGCCTTTGCATTGAGGGCTATCTGAAAACGGCTGTGGCGCTGAAGTTGCCTGAGAATGTGGAGTTGGTGGCATGTGAAACCCGCATGTGGAGCATTCGTTTGTGTGGGATGCTCACCAAGCTTCATTTCAGTCCTAGGCACTCAAAGGGCACTAAGCATACAGTGTGAAAACTGAGTTTCCTTGAGAGCTGCTTAGAAGCCTGATGGTGTGTGAAGTTAGTGAGCCAAATGCAGTTGTTCTCCCACAAGAACCACTCGGCTGATCCTTCTTCAATATGCCCTTCACCAACATGCAGTGTTTCCTTGATTGAATTAGCTCTCACACCAATATTTGCGTCTGGAGCCTTTGCATTGAGGGCTATCTGAAAACGGCTGTGGCGCTGAAGTTGCCTGAGAATGTGGAGTTGGTGGCATGTGAAACCCGCATGTGGAGCATTCCTTTGTGTGGGATGCTCACCAAGCTTCATTTCAGTCCTAGGCACTCTAAGGGCACTAAGCATAGAGTGTGAAAACTGAGTTTCCTTGAGAGCTGCTTGGAAGCCTGATGGTGTGTGAAGTTAGTGAGCCAAATGGAGTTGTTCTCCCACAAGAACCACTCGGCTGATCCTTCTTCAATATGCCCTTCACCAACATGCAGTGTTTCCTTGATTGAATTAGCTCTCACACCAATATTTGCGTCTGGAGCCTTTGCATTGAGGGCTATCTGAAAACGGCTGTGGCGCTGAAGTTGCATGAGAATGTGGAGTTGGTGGCATGTGAAACCCGCATGTGGAGCATTCGTTTGTGTGGGATGCTCACCAAGCTTCATTTCAGTCCTAGGCACTCAAAGGGCACTAAGCATAGAGTGTGAAAACTGAGTTTCCTTGAGAGCTGCTTAGAAGCCTGATGGTGTGTGAAGTTAGTGAGCCAAATGCAGTTGTTCTCCCACAAGAACCACTCGGCTGATCCTTCTTCAATATGCCCTGCACCAACATGCAGTGTTTCCTTGATTGAATTAGCTCTCACACAAATATTTGCGTCTGGAGCCTTTGCATTGAGGGCTATCTGAAAACGGCTGTGGCGCTGAAGTTGCCTGTGAATGTGGAGTTGGTAACATGTGAAACCCGCATGTGGAGCATTCGTTTGTGTGGGATGCTCTACCAGGTTCATTCCTATATAATGCACTCAATGGGCACTAAGCATAGAGTGTGAAAACTGAGTTTCCTTGAGAACTGCTTGGAAGCCTGATGGTGTGTGAAGTTAGTGAGCCAAATGGAGTTGTTCTCCCACAAGAACCACTCGGCTGATCCTTCTTCAATATGCCCTTCACCAACATGCATTGTTTCCTTGATTGAAATAGCTCTCACACCAATATTTGCGTCTAGAGCCTTTGCATTGAGGGCTATCTGAAAACGGCTGTGGCGCTGAAGTTGCCTGTGAATGTGGAGTTGGTGGCATGTGAAACCCGCATGTGGAGCATTCGTTTGTGTGGGATGCTCTACCAGGTTCATTCCTAGATAATGCACTAAAGGGCACTAAGCATAGAGTGTGCAAACTGAGTTTCCTTGAGAGCTGCTTGGAAGCCTGATGGTGTGTGAAGTTAGTGAGCCAAATGGAGTTGTTCTCCCACAAGAACCACTCGGCTGATCCTTCTTCAATATGCCCTTCACCAACATGCAGTGTTTCCTTGATTGAATTAGCTCTCACACCAATATTTGCGTCTAGAGCCTTTGCATTGAGGGCTATCTGAAAACGGCTGTGGCGCTGAAGTTGCAAGAGAATGTGAAGTTTTTAACATGTGAAACCCGCATGTGGAGCATTCGTTTGTGTGCGATGCTCACCAAGTTTCATTTCTAGATAATGCACTCAAAGGGCAGTAAGCATAGAGTGTGAAAACTGAGTTTTCTTGAGAGCTGCTTGGAAGCCTGATGCTGTGTGAAGTTAGTGAGCCAAATGGAGTTGTTCTCCCACAAGAACCACTCGGCTGATCCTTCTTCAATATGCCCTTCACCAACATGCAGTGTTTCCTTGATTGAATTAGCTCTCACACCAATATTTGCGTCTAGAGCCTTTGCATTGAGGGCTATCTGAAAACGGCTGTGGCGCTGAAGTTGCCTGTGAATGTGGAGTTGGTGGCATGTGAAACCCGCATGTGGAGCATTCGATTGTCTGGGATGCTCTACCAAGCTTCATTTCAGTCCTAGGCACTCAAAGGACACTAAGCATAGAGTGTGAAAACTGAGTTTCCTTGAGAGCTGCTTGGAAGCCTGATGGTGTGTGAAGTTAGTGAGCCAAATGGAGTTGTTCTCCCACAAGAACCACTAGGCTGATCCTTCTTCAATATGCCCTTCACCAACATGCAGTGTTTCCTTGATTGAATTAGCTCTCACACCAATATTTGCATCTAGAGCCTTTGCGTTGAGGGCTATCTGAAAACGGCTGTGGCGCTGAAGTTGCCTGAGAATGTGGAGTTGGTGGCATGTGAAACCCGCATGTGGAGCATTCGTTTGTGTGGGATGCTCTACCAGGTTCATTCCTAGTTAATGCACTAAAGGGCACTAAGCATAGAGTGTGAAAACTGAGTTTCCTTGAGAGCTGCTTGGAAGCCTGATGGTGTGTGAAGTTAGTGAGCCAAATGCAGTTGTTCTCCCACAAGAACCACTCGGCTGATCCTTCTTCAATATGCCCTTCACCAACATGCAGTGTTTCCTTGATTGAATTAGCTCTCACACCAATATTTGCGTCTAGAGCCTTTGCATTGAGGGCTATCTGAAAACGGCTGTGGCGCTGAAGTTGCCTGTGAATGTGGAGTTGGTGGCATGTGAAACCCGCATGTGGAGCATTCGTTTGTGTGGGATGCTCTACCAGGTTCTTACCTAGATAATGCACTCAAAGGGCACTAAGCATAGAGTGTGAAAACTGAGTTTCTTGAGAACTGCTTGGAAGCCTGATGGTGTGTGACGTTAGTGAGCCAAATGGAGTTGTTCTCCCACAAGAACCACTAGGCTGATCCTTCTTCAATATGCCCTTCACCAACATGCAGTGTTTCCTTGATTGAATTAGCTCTCACACCAATATTTGCGTCTAGAGCCTTTGCATTGAGGGCTATCTGAAAACGGCTGTGGCGCTGAAGTTGCCTGAGAATGTGGAGTTGGTGGCATGTGAAACCGCATGTGGAGCATTCGTTTGTGTGGGATGCTCTACCAGGTTCATTCCTAGATAATGCACTCAAAGGGCACTAAGCTTAGAGTGTGAAAACTGAGTTTCCTTGAGAGCTGCTTGGAAGCCTGATGGTGTGTGAAGTTAGTGAGCCAAATGGAGTTGTTTTCCAGAAGAACCACTCGGCTGCTCTTTCTTCAATATGCCCTTCACCAACATGCAGTGTTTCCTTGATTGAATTAGCTCTCACACCAATATTTGCGTCTAGAGCCTTTGCATTGAGGGCTATCTGAAAACGGCTGTGGCGCTGAAGTTGCAAGAGAATGTGAAGTTTTTAACATGTGAAACCCGCATGTGGAGCATCGTTTGTGTGCGATGCTCACCAAGTTTCATTTCTAGATAATGCACTCAAAGGGCAGTAAGCATAGAGTGTGAAAACTGAGTTTTCTTGAGAGCTGCTTGGAAGCCTGATGGTGTGTGAAGTTAGTGAGCCAAATGGAGTTGTTCTCCCACTAAAACGACTCGGCTGATCTTTCTTCAATATGCCCTTCACCAACATGCAGTGTTTCCTTGATTGAATTAGCTCTCACACCAATATTTGCGTCTAGAGCCTTTGCATTGAGGGCTATCTGAAAACGGCTGTGGCGCTGAAGTTGCCTGAGAATGTGGAGTTGGTGGCATGTGAAACCCGCATGTGGAGCATTCGTTTGTGTGGGATGCTCACCAAGCTTCATTTCAGTCCTAGGCACTCTAAGGGCACTAAGCATAGAGTGTGAAAACTGAGTTTCCTTGAGAACTGCTTGGAAGCCTGATGGTGTGTGACGTTAGTGAGCCAAATGGAGTTGTTCTCCCACAAGAACCACTCGGCTGATCCTTCTTCAATATGCCCTTCACCAACATGCAGTGTTTCCTTGATTGAATTAGCTCTCACACCAATATTTGCGTCTAGAGCCTTTCCATTGAGGGCTATCTGAAAACGGCGGTGGCGCTGAAGTTGCAAGAGAATGTGAAGTTTTTAACATGTGAAACCCGCATGTGGAGCATTCGTTTGTGTGCGATGCTCACCAAGTTTCATTTCTAGATAATGCACTCAAAGGGCAGTAAGCATAGAGTGTGAAAACTGAGTTTTCTTGAGAGCTGCTTGGAAGCCTGATGGTGTGTGAAGTTAGTGAGCCAAATGGAGTTGTTCTCCACAAGAACGACTCGGCTGATCTTTCTTCAATATGCCCTTCACCAACATGCAGTGTTTCCTTGATTGAATTAGCTCTCACACCAATATTTGCATCTAGAGCCTTTGCATTGAGGGCTATCTGAAAACGGCTGTGGCGCTGAAGTTGCCTGAGAATGTGGAGTTGGTGGCATGTGAAACCCGCATGTGGAGCATTCGTTTGTGTGGGATGCTCACCAAGCTTCATTTCAGTCCTAGGCACTCTAAGGGCACTAAGCATAGAGTGTGAAAACTGAGTTTCCTTGAGAGCTGCTTGGAAGCCTGATGGTGTGTGAAGTTAGTTAGCCAAATGGAGTTGTTCTCCCACAAGAACCACTCGGCTGATCCTTCTTCAATATGCCCTTCACCAACATGCAGTGTTTCCTTGATTGAATTAGCTCTCACACCAATATTTGCGTCCAGATCCTTTGCATTGAGGGCTATCTGAAAACGGCTGTGGCGCTGAAGTTGCCTGAGAATGTGGAGTTGGTGGCATGTGAAACCCGCATGTGGAGCATTCGTTTGTGTGGGATGCTCTACCAGGTTCTTACCTAGATAATGCACTCAAAGGGCACTAAGCATAGAGTGTGAAAACTGAGTTTCCTTGAGAACTGCTTGGAAGCCTGATGGTGTGTGACGTTAGTGAGCCAAATGGAGTTGTTCTCCCACAAGAACCACTAGGCTGATCCTTCTTCAATATGCCCTTCACCAACATGCAGTGTTTCCTTGATTGAATTAGCTCTCACACCAATATTTGCGTCTAGAGCCTTTGCATTGAGGGCTATCTGAAAACGGCTGTGGCACTGAAGTTGCCTGAGAATGTGGAGTTGGTGGCATGTGAAACCCGCATGTGGAGCATTGCTTTGTGTGGGATGCTCTACCAGGTTCATTCCTAGATAATGCACTCAAAGGGCACTAAGCTTAGAGTGTGAAAACTGAGTTTCCTTGAGAGCTGCTTGGAAGCCTGATGGTGTGTGAAGTTAGTGAGCCAAATGGAGTTGTTCTTCCAGAAGAACCACTCGGCTGCTCTTTCTTCAATATGCCCTTCACCAACATGCAGTGTTTCCTTGATTGAATTAGCTCTCACACCAATATTTGCGTCTAGAGCCTTTTCATTGAGGGCTATCTGAAAACGGCTGTGGCGCTGAAGTTGCAAGAGAATGTGAAGTTTTTAACATGTGAAACTCGCATGTGGAGCATTCGTTTGTGTGGGATGCTCACCAAGCTTCATTTCAGTCCTAGGCACTCAAAGGGCACTAAGCATAGAGTGTGCAAACTAAGTTTCCTTGAGAGCTGCTTGGAAGCCTGATGGTGTGTGAAGTTAGTGAGCCAAATGGAGTTGTTCTCCCACAAGAACCACTCGGCTGATCCTTCTTCAATATGCCCTTCACCAACATGCAGTGTTTCCTTGATTGAATTAGCTCTCACACCAATATTTGCGTCTAGAGCCTTTGCATTGAGGGCTATCTGAAAACGGCTGTGGCGCTGAAGTTGCCTGAGAATGTGGAGTTGGTGGCATGTGAAACCCGCATGTGGAGCATTCGTTTGTGTGGGATGCTCACCAAGCTTCATTTCAGTCCTAGGCACTCAAAGGGCACTAAGCATAGAGTGTGAAAACTGAGTTTCCTTGAGAGCTGCTTAGAAGCCTGATGGTGTGTGAAGTTAGTGAGCCAAATGCAGTTGTTCTCCCACAAGAACCACTCGGCTGATCCTTCTTCAATATGCCCTTCACCAACATGCAGTGTTTCCTTGATTGAATTAGCTCTCACACCAATATTTGCGTCTGGAGCCTTTGCATTGAGGGCTATCTGAAAACGGCTGTGGCGCTGAAGTTGCCTGAGAATGTGGAGTTGGTGGCATGTGAAACCCGCATGTGGAGCATTCCTTTGTGTGGGATGCTCACCAAGCTTCATTTCAGTCCTAGGCACTCTAAGGGCACTAAGCATAGAGTGTGAAAACTGAGTTTCCTTGAGAGCTGCTTGGAAGCCTGATGGTGTGTGAAGTTAGTGAGCCAAATGGAGTTGTTCTCCCACAAGAACCACTCGGCTGATCCTTCTTCAATATGCCCTTCACCAACATGCAGTGTTTCCTTGATTGAATTAGCTCTCACACCAATATTTGCGTCTGGAGCCTTTGCATTGAGGGCTATCTGAAAACGGCTGTGGCGCTGAAGTTGCATGAGAATGTGGAGTTGGTGGCATGTGAAACCCGCATGTGGAGCATTCGTTTGTGTGGGATGCTCACCAAGCTTCATTTCAGTCCTAGGCACTCAAAGGGCACTAAGCATAGAGTGTGAAAACTGAGTTTCCTTGAGAGCTGCTTAGAAGCCTGATGGTGTGTGAAGTTAGTGAGCCAAATGCAGTTGTTCTCCCACAAGAACCACTCGGCTGATCCTTCTTCAATATGCCCTGCACCAACATGCAGTGTTTCCTTGATTGAATTAGCTCTCACACAAATATTTGCGTCTGGAGCCTTTGCATTGAGGGCTATCTGAAAACGGCTGTGGCGCTGAAGTTGCCTGTGAATGTGGAGTTGGTAACATGTGAAACCCGCATGTGGAGCATTCGTTTGTGTGGGATGCTCTACCAGGTTCATTCCTATATAATGCACTCAATGGGCACTAAGCATAGAGTGTGAAAACTGAGTTTCCTTGAGAACTGCTTGGAAGCCTGATGGTGTGTGAAGTTAGTGAGCCAAATGGAGTTGTTCTCCCACAAGAACCACTCGGCTGATCCTTCTTCAATATGCCCTTCACCAACATGCATTGTTTCCTTGATTGAAATAGCTCTCACACCAATATTTGCGTCTAGAGCCTTTGCATTGAGGGCTATCTGAAAACGGCTGTGGCGCTGAAGTTGCCTGTGAATGTGGAGTTGGTGGCATGTGAAACCCGCATGTGGAGCATTCGTTTGTGTGGGATGCTCTACCAGGTTCATTCCTAGATAATGCACTAAAGGGCACTAAGCATAGAGTGTGCAAACTGAGTTTCCTTGAGAGCTGCTTGGAAGCCTGATGGTGTGTGAAGTTAGTGAGCCAAATGGAGTTGTTCTCCCACAAGAACCACTCGGCTGATCCTTCTTCAATATGCCCTTCACCAACATGCAGTGTTTCCTTGATTGAATTAGCTCTCACACCAATATTTGCGTCTAGAGCCTTTGCATTGAGGGCTATCTGAAAACGGCTGTGGCGCTGAAGTTGCAAGAGAATGTGAAGTTTTTAACATGTGAAACCCGCATGTGGAGCATTCGTTTGTGTGCGATGCTCACCAAGTTTCATTTCTAGATAATGCACTCAAAGGGCAGTAAGCATAGAGTGTGAAAACTGAGTTTTCTTGAGAGCTGCTTGGAAGCCTGATGCTGTGTGAAGTTAGTGAGCCAAATGGAGTTGTTCTCCCACAAGAACCACTCGGCTGATCCTTCTTCAATATGCCCTTCACCAACATGCAGTGTTTCCTTGATTGAATTAGCTCTCACACCAATATTTGCGTCTAGAGCCTTTGCATTGAGGGCTATCTGAAAACGGCTGTGGCGCTGAAGTTGCCTGTGAATGTGGAGTTGGTGGCATGTGAAACCCGCATGTAGAGCATTCGTTTGTGTGGGATGCTCACCAAGCTTCATTTCAGTCCTAGGCACTCAAAGGGCACTAAGCATAGAGTGTGCAAACTAAGTTTCCTTGAGAGCTGCTTGGAAGCCTGATGGTGTGTGAAGTTAGTGAGCCAAATGGAGTTGTTCTCCCACAAGAACCACTCGGCTGATCCTTCTTCAATATGCCCTTCACCAACATGCAGTGTTTCCTTGATTGAATTAGCTCTCACACCAATATTTGCGTCTAGAGCCTTCGCATTGAGGGCTATCTGAAAACAGCTGTGGCGCTGAAGTTGCCTGAGAATGTGGAGTTGGTGGCATGTGAAACCCGCATGTGGAGCATTCGTTTGTGTGGGATGCTCTACCAGGTTCATTCCTAGATAATGCACTCAAAGGGCACTAAGCATAGAGTGTGAAAACTGAGTTTCCTTGAGAGCTGCTTAGAAGCCTGATGGTGTGTGAAGTTAATGAGCCAAATGGAGTTGTTCTCCCACAAGAACCACTCGGCTGATCCTTCTTCAATATGCCCTTCACCAACATGCAGTGTTTCCTTGATTGAATTAGCTCTCACACCAATATTTGCGTCCAGAGCCTTTGCATTGAGGGCTATCTGAAAACGGCTGTGGCGCTGAAGTTGCCTGAGAATGTGGAGTTGGTGGCATGTGAAACCCGCATGTGGAGCATTCGTTTGTGTGGGATGCTCTACCAGGTTCATTCCTAGATAATGCACTCAAAGGGCACTAAGCTTAGAGTGTGAAAACTGAGTTTCCTTGAGAGCTGCTTGGAAGCCTGATGGTGTGTGAAGTTAGTGAGCCAAATGGAGTTGTTCTCCCACAAGAACCACTCGGCTGCTCTTTCTTCAATATGCCCTTCACCAACATGCAGTGTTTCTTTGATTGAATTAGCTCTCACACCAATATTTGCGTCTAGAGCCTTTGCATTGAGGGCTATCTGTAAACGGCGGTGGCGCTGAAGTTGCAAGAGAATGTGAAGTTTTTAACATGTGAAACCCGCATGTGGAGCATTCGTTTGTGTGCGATGCTCACCAAGTTTCATTTCTAGATAATGCACTCAAAGGGCAGTAAGCATAGAGTGTGAAAACTGAGCTTTCTTGAGAGCTGCTTGGAAGCCTGATGGTGTGTGAAGTTAGTGAGCCAAATGGAGTTGTTCTCCCACAAGAACGACTCGGCTGATCTTTCTTCAATATGCCCTTCACCAACATGCAGTGTTTCCTTGATTGAATTAGCTCTCACACCAATATTTGCATCTAGAGCCTTTGCATTGAGGGCTATCTGAAAACGGCTGTGGCGCTGAAGTTGCAAGAGAATGTGAAGTTTTTAACATGTGAAACTCGCATGTGGAGCATTCGTTTGTGTGGGATGCTCACCAAGCTTCATTTCAGTCCTAGGCACTCAAAGGGCACTAAGCATAGAGTGTGCAAACTAAGTTTCCTTGAGACCTGCTTGGAAGCCTGATGGTGTGTGAAGTTAGTGAGCCAAATGGAGTTGTTCTCCCACAAGAACCACTCGGCTGATCCTTCTTCAATATGCCCTTCACCAACATGCAGTGTTTCCTTGATTGAATTAGCTCTCACACCAATATTTGCGTCTAGAGCCTTTGCATTGAGGGCTATCTGAAAACGGCTGTGGCGCTGAAGTTGCCTGAGAATGTGGAGTTGGTGGCATGTGAAACCCGCATGTGGAGCATTCGTTTGTGTGGGATGCTCACCAAGCTTCATTTCAGTCCTAGGCACTCTAAGGGCACTAAGCATAGAGTGTGAAAACTGAGTTTCCTTGAGAGCTGCTTAGAAGCCTGATGGTGTGTGAAGTTAGTGAGCCAAATGCAGTTGTTCTCCCACAAGAACCACTCGGCTGATCCTTCTTCAATATGCCCTTCACCAACATGCAGTGTTTCCTTGATTGAATTAGCTCTCACACCAATATTTGCGTCTGGAGCCTTTGCATTGAGGGCTATCTGAAAACGGCTGTGGCGCTGAAGTTGCCTGAGAATGTGGAGTTGGTGGCATGTGAAACCCGCATGTGGAGCATTCGTTTGTGTGGGATGCTCACCAAGCTTCATTTCAGTCCAAGGCACTCTAAGGGCACTAAGCATAGAGTGTGAAAACTGAGTTTCCTTGAGAGCTGCTTGGAAGCCTGATGGTGTGTGAAGTTAGTGAGCCAAATGCAGTTGTTCTCCCACAAGAACCACTCGGCTGATCCTTCTTCAATA
>NW_026699215.1:0-72444 GCF_030435755.1 Ochotona princeps | reverse complement strand
TTGAAAACTGAGTTTCCTTGAGAGCTGCTTGGAAGCCTGATGGTGTGTGAAGTTAGTGAGCCAAATGGAGTTGTTCTCCCACGAAGAACCACTCGGCTGATCCTTCTTCAATATGCCCTTCACCAACATGCAGTGTTTCCTTGATTGAATTAGCTCTCACACCAAATATTTGCGTCTAGAGCCTTTGCATTGAGGGCTATCTGAAAACGGCTGTGTGCGCTGAAGTTGCCTGTGAATGTGGAGTTGGTGGCATGTGAAACCCACATGTGGAGCATTCGTTTGTTTGGGATGCTCTACCAGGTTCATTCCTAGATAATGCACTCAAAGGGCACTAAACATAGAGTGTGAAAACTGAGTTTCCTTGAGAGCTGCTTGGAAGCCTGATGGTGTGTGAAGTTAGTGAGCCAAATGAGTTGTTCTCCCACAAGAACCACTTGGCTGATCCTTCTTTAATATGCCCTTCACCAACATGCAGTGTTTCCTTGATTGAATTAGCTCTCACACCAATATTTGCGTCTAGAGCCTTTGCATTGAGGGCTATCTGAAAACGGCTGTGGCGCTGAAGTTGCCCTGTGAATGTGGAGTTGGTGGCATGTGAAACCCGCATGTGGAGCATTCGTTTGTGTGGGATGCTCTACCAGGTTCATTTCAGTCCTAGCCATACAAAGGGCACTAAGCATAGAGTGTGAAAACTGAGTTTGCTTGAGAGCTGCTTGGAAGCCTGATGGTTGTGTGAAGTTAGTGAGCCAAATGGAGTTGTTCTCCCACAAGAACCACTCGGCTGATCCTTCTTCAATATGCCTCTCACCAACATGCAGTGTTTCCTTGATTGAATTAGCTCTCACACACCAATATTTGCGTCTAGAGCCTTTGCATTGAGGGCTATCTGAAAACGGCTGTGGCGCTGAAGTTGCCTGTGAATGTGGAGTTGGTGGCATGTGAAACCGCAAGTGAAGCATTCGTTCTATGTTGGATGCTCACCAAGCTTCATTTCAGTCCTAGGCACTCAAAGGGTACTAAGCATAGAATGTGAAAAACTGAGTTTCCTTGAGAGCTGCTTGGAAGCCTGATGGTGTGTGAAGTTAGTGAGCCCAATGGAGTTGTTCTCCCACAAGAACCACTCGGCTGATCCTTCTTCAATATGCCCTTCACCAAACATGCAGTGTTTCCTTGATTGAATTAGCTCTCACACCAATATTTGCGTCTAGAGCCTTTGCATTGAGGGCTATCTGAAAACGGCTGTGGCGCTGAAGTTGCCTGTGAATGTGGAGTTGGTGGCATGTGAAACCCGCATGTGGAGCATTCGTTTGTGTGGGATGCTGACCAAGCTTCATTTCAGTCCTAGGCACACAAAGAGCACTAAGCATAGAGTGTGAAAACTGAGTTTCCTTGAGAGCTGCTTGGAAGCCTGATGGTGTGTGAAGTTAGTGAGCCCAATGGAGTTGTTCTCCCACAAGAACCACTCGGCTGATCCTTCTTCAATATGCCCTTCACCAACATGCAGTGTTTCCTTGATTGAATTAGCTCTCACACCAATATTTGCGTCTAGAGCCTTTGCATTGAGGGCTATCTGAAAACGGCTGTGCGCTGAAGTTGCCTGTGAATGTGGAGTTGGTGGCATGTGAAACCCGCATGTGGAGCATTCGTTTGTGTGGGATGCTCTACCAGGTTCATTTCAGTCCTAGCCATACAAAGGGCACTAAGCATAGAGTGTGAAAACTGAGTTTCCTTGAGAGCTGCTTGGAAGCCTGATGGTGTGTGAAGTTAGTGAGCCAAATGGAGTTGTTCTCCCACAAGAACCACTCGGCTGATCCTTCTTCAATATGCCCTTCACCAACATGCAGTGTTTCCTTGATTGAATTAGCTCTCACACCAATATTTGCGTCTAGAGCCTTTGCATTGAGGGCTATCTGAAAACGGCTGTGGCGCTGAAGTTGCCTGTGAATGTGGAGTTGGTGGCATATGAAACCCGCATGTGGAGCATTCGTTTGTGTGGGATGCTCTACCAGGTTCATTCCTAGATAATGCACTCAAAGGGCACTAAGCATAGAGTGTGAAAACTGAGTTTGCTTGATAGCTGCTTGGAAGCCTGATGGTGTGTGAAGTTAGTGAGCCAAATGGAGTTGTTCTCCCACAAGAACCACTCGGCTGATCCTTCTTCAATATGCCCTTCACCAACATGCAGTGTTTCCTTGATTGAATTAGCTCTCACACCAATATTTGCGTCTAGAGCCTTTGCATTGAGGGCTATCTGAAAACGGCTGTGGCGCTGAAGTTGCCTGTGAATGTGGAGTTGGTGGCATGTGAAACCCGCATGTGGAGCATTCGTTTGTGTGGGATGCTGACCAAGCATCATTTCAGTCCTAGCCATACAAAGGGCACTAAGCATAGAGTGTGAAAACTGAGTTTCCTTGAGAGCTGCTTGGAAGCCTGATGGTGTGTGAAGTTAGTGAGCCCAATGGAGTTGTTCTCCCACAAGAACCACTCGTGCTGATCCTTCTTCAATATGCCCTTCACTAACATGCAGTGTTTCCTTGATTGAATTAGCTCTCACACCAATATTTGCGTCTAGAGCCTTTGCATTGAGGGCTATCTGAAAACGGCTGTGGCGCTGAAGTTGCCTGTGAATGTGGAGTTGGTGGCATGTGAAACCCGCATGTGGAGCATTCGTTTGTGTGTGATGCTCTACCAGGTTCATTTCAGTCCTAGCCATACAAAGGGCACTAAGCATAGAGTGTGAAAACTGAGTTTCCTTGAGAGCTGCTTGGAAGCCTGATGGTGTGTGAAGTTAGTGAGCCAAATGGAGTTGTTCTCCCACAAGAACCACTCGGCTGATTCTTCTTCAATATGCCCTTCACCAACATGCAGTGTTTCCTTGATTGAATTAGCTCTCACACCAATATTTGCGTCTAGAGCCTTTGCATTGAGGGCTAATCTGAAAACGGCTGTGGCGCTGAAGTTGCCTGTGAATGTGGAGTTGGTGGCATGTGAAACCCGTATGTGGAGCATTCGTTTGTGTGGTATGCTCTACCAGGTTCATTCCTAGATAATGCACTCAAAGGGCACTAAGCATAGAGTGTGAAACTGAGTTTGCTTGATAGCTGCTTGGAAGCCTGATGGTGTGTGAAGTTAGTGAGCCAATTGGAGTTGTTCTCCCACAAGAACCACTCGGCTGATCCTTCTTCAATATGCCCTTCACCAACATGCAGTGTTTCCTTGATTGAATTAGCTCTCACACCAATATTTGCGTCTAGAGCCTTTTTCATTGAGGGCTATCTGAAAACGGCTGTGGCGCTGAAGTTGCCTGTGAATGTGGAGTTCGGTGGCATGTGAAACCCCGCATGTGGAGCATTCGTTTGTGTGGGATGCTGACCAAGCATCATTTCAGTCCTAGCCATACAAAGGGCACTAAGCATAGAGTGTGAAAACTGAGTTTCCTTGAGAGCTGCTTGGAAGCCTGATGGTGTGTGAAGTTAGTGAGCCAAATGGAGTTGTTCTCCCACAAGAACCACTTGGCTGATCCTTCTTCAATATGCCCTTCACCAACATGCAGTGTTCCTTGATTGAATTAGCTCTCACACCAATATTTGCGTCTAGAGCCTTTGCATTGAGGGCTATCTGAAAACGGCTGTGGCGCTGAAGGTTGCCTGTGAATGTGGAGTTGGTGGCATGTGAAACCCGCATGTGGAGCATTCGTTTGTGTGGGATGCTCTACCAGGTTCATTTCAGTCCTAGCCATACAAAGGGCACTAAGCATAGAGTGTGAAAACTGAGTTTCCTTGAGAGCTGCTTGGAAGCCTGATGGTGTGTGAAGTTAGTGAGCCAAATGGAGTTGTTCTCCCACAAGAACCCACTCGGCTGATCCTTCTTCATATGCCCTTCACCAACATGCAGTGTTTCCTGATTGAATTAGCTCTCACACCAATATTTGCGTCTAGAGCCTTTGCATTGAGGGCTATCTGAAAACGGCTGTGGCGCTGAAGTTGCCTGTGAATGTGGAGTTGGTGGCATGTGAAACCCGCATGTGGAGCATTCGTTTGTGTGGGATGTTCTACCAGGTTCATTCCTAGATAATGCACTCAAAGGGCACTAAGCATAGAGTGTGAAAACTGAGTTTCCTTGAGAGCTGCTTGGAAGCCTGATGGTGTGTGAAGTTAGTGAGCCAAATGGAGTTGTTCTCCCACAAGAACCACTCGGCTGATCCTTCTTCAATATGCCCTTCACCAACATGCAGTGTTTCCTTGATTGAATTAGCTCTCACACCAATATTTGCGTCTAGAGCCTTTGCATTGAGGGCTATCTGAAAACGGCTGTGGCGCTGAAGTTGCTGTGAATGTGGAGTTGGTGGCATGTGAAACCCGCATGTGGAGCATTCGTTTGTGTGTGATGCTCTACCAGGTTCATTTCAGTCCTAGCCATACAAAGGGCACTAAGCATAGAGTGTGAAAAACTGAGTTTCCTTGAGAGCTGCTTGGAAGCCTGATGGTGTGTGAAGTTAGTGAGCCAAATGGAGTTGTTCTCCCACAAGAACCACTCGGCTGATTCTTCTTCAATATGCCCTTCACCAACATGCAGTGTTTCCTTGATTGAATTAGCTCTCACACCAATATTTGCGTCTAGAGCCTTTGCATTGAGGGCTATCTGAAACGGCTGTGGCGCTGAAGTTGCCTGTGAATGTGGAGTTGGTGGCATGTGAAACCCGCATGTGGAGCATTCGTTTGTGTGGGATGCTCTACCAGGTTCATTTCAGTCCTTAGCCATACAAAGGGCACTAAGCATAGAGTGTGAAAACTGAGTTTCCTTGAGAGCTGCTTGGGAAGCCTGATGGTGTGTGAAGTTAGTGAGCCAAATGGAGTTGTTCTCCCACAAGAACCACTCGGCTGATCCTTCTTCAATATGCCCTTCAGCAACATGCAGTGTTTCCTTGATTGAATTAGCTCTCACACCAATATTTGCGTCTAGAGCCTTTGCATTGAGGGCTATCTGAAAATGGCTGTGGAGCGCTGAAGTTGCCTGTGACTGTGGAGTTGGTGGCATGTGAAACCCGCATGTGGAGCATTCGTTTGTGTGTGATGCTCTACCAGGTTCATTTCAGTCCTAGCCATACAAAGGGCACTAAGCATAGAGTGTGGAAAACTGAGTTTCCTTGAGAGCTGCTTAGAAGCATGATGGTGTGTGAAGTTAGTGAGCCAAATGGAGTTGTTCTCCCACAAGAACCACTCGGCTGATTCTTTCTTCAATATGCCCTTCTCCAACATGCAGTGTTTCCTTGATTGAATTAGCTCTCACACCAATATTTGCGTCTAGAGCCTTTGCATTGAGGGCTATCTGAAAACGGCTGTGGCGCTGAAGTTGCCTGTGAATGTGGAGTTGGTGGCATGTGAAACCCGTATGTGGAGCATTCGTTTGTGTGGGATGCTCTACCAGGTTCATTCCTAGATAATGCACTCAAAGGGCACTAAGCATAGAGTGTGAAAACTGAGTTTGCTTGAGAGCTGCTTGGAAGCCTGATGGTGTGTGAAGTTAGTGAGCCAAATGGAGTTGTTCTCCCACAAGAACCACTCGGCTGATCCTTCTTCAATATGCCCTTCACCAACATGCAGTGTTTCCTTGATTGAATTAGCTCTCACACCAATATTTGCGTCTAGAGCCTTTGCATTGAGGGCTATCTGAAAACGGCTGTGGCGGCTGTGGCGCTGAAGTTGCCTGTGAATGTGGAGTTGGTGGCATGTGAAACCCGCATGTGGAGCATTCGTTTGTGTGTGATGCTCTACCAGGTTCATTTCAGTCCTAGCCATACAAAGGGCACTAAGCATAGAGTGTGAAAACTGAGTTTCCTTGAGAGCTGCTTGGAAGCCTGATGGTGTGTGAAGTTAGTGAGCCAAATGGAGTTGTTCTCCCACAAGAACCACTCGGCTGATCCTTCTTCAATATGCCCTTCACCAACATGCAGTGTTTCCTTGATTGAATTAGCTCTCACACCAATATTTGCGTCTAGAGCCTTTGCATTGAGGGCTATCTGAAAACGGCTGTGGCGCTGAAGTTGCCTGTGAATGTGGAGTTGGTGGCATGTGAAACCCGCATGTGGAGCATTCGTTTGTGTGGGATGCTCTACCAGGTTCATTTCAGTCTTAGCCATACAAAGGGCACTAAGCATAGAGTGTGAAAACTGAGTTTCCTTGAGAGCTGCTTGGAAGCCTGATGGTGTGTGAAGTTAGTGAGCCAAATGGAGTTGTTCTCCCACAAGAACCACTCGGCTGATCCTTCTTCAATATGCCCTTCAGCAACATGCAGTGTTTCCTTGATTGAATTAGCTCTCACACCAATATTTGCGTCTAGAGCCTTTGCATTGAGGGCTATCTGAAAACGGCTGTGGCGCTGAAGTTGCCTGTGACTGTGGAGTTGGTGGCATGTGAAACCCGCATGTGGAGCATTCGTTTGTGTGTGATGCTCTACCAGGTTCATTTCAGTCCTAGCCATACAAAGGGCACTAAGCATAGAGTGTGAAAACTGAGTTTCCTTGAGAGCTGCTTAGAAGCATGATGGTGTGTGAAGTTAGTGAGCCAAATGGAGTTGTTCTCCCACAAGAACCACTCGGCTGATTCTTCTTCAATATGCCCTTCTCCAACATGCAGTGTTTCCTTGATTGAATTAGCTCTCACACCAATATTTGCGTCTAGAGCCTTTGCATTGAGGGCTATCTGAAAACGGCTGTGGCGCTGAAGTTGCCTGTGAATGTGGAGTTGGGTGGCATGTGAAACCCGTATGTGGAGCATTCGTTTGTGTGGGATGCTCTACCAGGTTCATTCCTAGATAATGCACTCAAAGGGCACTAAGCATAGAGTGTGAAAACTGAGTTTGCTTGAGAGCTGCTTGGAAGCCTGATGGTGTGTGAAGTTAGTGAGCCAAATGGAGTTGTTCTCCCACAAGAACCACTCGGCTGATCCTTCTTCAATATGCCCTTCACCAACATGCAGTGTTTCCTTGATTGAATTAGCTCTCACACCAATATTTGCGTCTAGAGCCTTTGCATTGAGGGCTATCTGAAAACGGCTGTGGCGCTGAAGTTGCCTGTGAATGTGGAGTTGGTGGCATGTGAAACCCGCATGTGGAGCATTCGTTTGTGTGGGATGCTCTACCAAGCATCATTTCAGTCCTAGTCACACAAAGGGCACTAAGCATAGAGTGTGAAAACTGAGTTTCCTTGAGAGCTGCTTGGAAGCCTGATGGTGTGTGAAGTTAGTGAGCCAAATGGAGTTGTTCTCCCACAAGAACCACTCGGCTGATCCTTCTTCAATATGCCCTTCACCAACATGCAGTGTTTCCTTGATTGAATTAGCTCTCACACCAATATTTGCGTCTAGAGCCTTTGCATTGAGGGCTATCTGAAAACGGCTGTGGCGCTGAAGTTGCCTGTGAATGTAGAGTTGGTGGCATGTGAAACCCGCATGTGGAGCATTCGTTTGTGTGGGATGCTCTTCCAGGTTCATTTCAGTCCTAGCCATACAAAGGGCACTAAGCATAGAGTGTGAAAACTGAGTTTCCTTGAGAGCTGCTTGGAAGCCTGATGGTGTGTGAAGTTAGTGAGCCAAATGGAGTTGTTCTCCCACAAGAACCACTCGGCTGATCCTTCTTCAATATGCCCTTCACCAACATGCAGTGTTTCCTTGATTGAATTAGCTCTCACACCAATATTTGCGTCTAGAGCCTTTGCATTGAGGGCTATCTGAAAACGGCTGTGGCGCTGAAGTTGCCTGTGAATGTGGAGTTGGTGGCATGTGAAACCCGCATGTGGAGCATTCGTTTGTGTGGGATGCTCTACCAGGTTCATTTCAGTCCTAGCCATACAAAGGGCACTAAGCATAGAGTGTGAAAACTGAGTTTCCTTGAGAGCTGCTTGGAAGCCTGATGGTGTGTGAAGTTAGTGAGCCAAATGGAGTTGTTCTCCCACAAGAACCACTCGGCTGATCCTTCTTCAATATGCCCTTCACCAACATGCAGTGTTTCCTTGATTGAATTAGCTCTCACACCAATATTTGCGTCTAGAGCCTTTGCATTGAGGGCTATCTGAAAACGGCTGTGGCGCTGAAGTTGCCTGTGAATGTGGAGTTGGTGGAATGTGAAACCCGCATGTGGAGCATTCGTTTGTGTGGGATGCTCTACCAGGTTCATTTCAGTCCTAGCCATACAAAGGGCACTAAGCATAGAGTGTGAAAACTGAGTTTCCTTGAGAGCTGCTTGGAAGCTTGATGGTGTGTGAAGTTAGTGAGCCAAATGGAGTTGTTCTCCCACAAGAACCACTCGGCTGATCCTTCTTCAATATGCCCTTCACCAACATGCAGTGTTTCCTTGATTGAATTAGCTCTCACACCAATATTTGCGTCTAGAGCCTTTGCATTGAGGGCTATCTGAAAACGGCTGTGGCGCTGAAGTTGCCTGTGAATGTGGAGTTGGTGGCATGTGAAACCCGCAAGTGAAGCATTCGTTTATGTGGGATGCTCACCAAGCTTCATTTCAGTCCTAGGCACTCAAAGGGCACTAAGCATAGAATGTGAAAACTGAGTTTCCTTGAGAGCTGCTTGGAAGCCTGATGGTGTGTGAAGTTAGTGAGCCAAATGGAGTTGTTCTCCCACAAGAACCACTCGGCTGATCCTTCTTCAATATGCCCTTCACCAACATGCAGTGTTTCCTTGATTGAATTAGCTCTCACACCAATATTTGCATCTAGAGCCTTTGCATTGAGGGCTATCTGAAAACGGCTGTGGCGCTGAAGTTGCCTGTGAATGTGGAGTTGGTGGCATGTGAAACCCGCATGTGGAGCATTCGTTTCTGTAGGATGCTGACCAAGCTTCATTTCAGTCCTAGGCACACAAAGAGCACTAAGCATAGAGTGTGAAAACTGAGTTTCCTTGAGAGCTGCTTGGAAGCCTGATGGTGTGTGAAGTTAGTGAGCCAAATGGAGTTGTTCTCCCACAAGAACCACTCAGCTGATCCTTCTTCAATATGCCCTTCACCAACATGCAGTGTTTCCTTGATTGAATTAGCTCTCACACCAATATTTGCGTCTAGAGCCTTTGCATTGAGGGCTATCTGAAAACGGCTGTGGCGCTGAAGTTGCCTGTGAATGTGGAGTTGGTGGCATGTGAAACCCGCTCGCATGTGGAGCATTCGTTTGTGTGGGATGCTGACCAAGCTTCATTTCAGTCCTAGTCACACAAAGAGCACTAAGCATAGAGTGTGAAAACTGAGTTTCCTTGAGAGCTGCTTGGAAGCCTGATGGTGTGTGAAGTTAGTGAGCCCAATGGAGTTGTTCTCCACAAGAACCACTCGGCTGATCCTTCTTCAATATGCCCTTCACCAACATGCAGTGTTTCCTTGATTGAATTAGCTCTCACACCAATATTTGCGTCTAGAGCCTTTGCATTGAGGGCTATCTGAAAACGGCTGTGGCGCTGAAGTTGCCTGTGAATGTGGAGTTGGTGGCATGTGAAACCGCATGTGGAGCATTCGTTTGTGTGGGATGCTCTACCAGGTTCATTTCAGTCCTAGCCATACAAAGGGCACTAAGCATAGAGTGTGAAAACTGAGTTTCCTTGAGAGCTGCTTGGAAGCCTGATGTGTGTGAAGTTAGTGAGCCAAATGGAGTTGTTCTCCCACAAGAACCACTCGGCTGATCCTTCTTCAATATGCCCTTCACCAACATGCAGTGTTTCCTTGATTGAATTAGCTCTCACACCAATATTTGCGTCTAGAGCCTTTGCATTGAGGGCTATCTGAAAACGGCTGTGGCGCTGAAGTTGCCTGTGAATGTGGAGTTGGTGCATGTGAAACCCGCATGTGGAGCATTCGTTTGTGTGGGATGCTCTACCAGGTTCATTTCAGTCCTAGCCATACAAAGGGCACTAAGCATAGAGTGTGAAAACTGAGTTTCCTTGAGAGCTGCTTGGAAGCCTGATGGTGTGTGAAGTTAGTGAGCCAAATGGAGTTGTTCTCCCACAAGAACCACTCGGCTGATCCTTCTTCAATATGCCCTTCACCAACATGCAGTGTTTCCTTGATTGAATTAGCTCTCACACCAATATTTGCGTCTAGAGCCTTTGCATTGAGGGCTATCTGAAAACGGCTGTGGCGCTGAAGTTGCCTGTGACTGTGGAGTTGGTGGCATGTGAAACCCGCATGTGGAGCATTCGTTTGTGTGGTATGCTCTACCAGGTTCATTCCTAGATAATGCACTCAAAGGGCACTAAGCATAGAGTGTGAAAACTGAGTTTGCTTGAGAGCTGCTTGGAAGCCTGATGGTGTGTGAAGTTAGTGAGCCAAATGGAGTTGTTCTCCCACAAGAACCACTCGGCTGATCCTTCTTCAATATGCCCTTCAGCAACATGCAGTGTTTCCTTGATTGAATTAGCTCTCACACCAATATTTGCGTATAGAGCCTTTGCATTGAGGGCTATCTGAAAACGGCTGTGGCGCTGAAGTTGCCTGTGAATGTAGAGTTGGTGACATGTGAAACCCGCATGTGGATCATTCGTTTGTGTGGGATGCTGACCAAGCATCATTTCAGTCCTAGGCACACAAAGAGCACTAAGCATAGAGTGTGAAAACTGAGTTTCCTTGAGAGCTGCTTGGAAGCCTGATGGTGTGTGAAGTTAGTGAGCCAAATGGAGTTGTTCTCCCACAAGAACCACTCGGCTGATCCTTCTTCAATATGCCCTTCACCAACATGCAGTGTTTCCTTGATTGAATTAGCTCTCACACCAATATTTGCGTCTAGAGCCTTTGCATTGAGGGCTATCTGAAAACGGCTGTGGCGCTGAAGTTGCCTGTGAATGTGGAGTTGGTGGCATGTGAAACCCACATGTGGAGCATTCGTTTGTGTGGTATGCTCTACCAGGTTCATTCCTAGATAATGCACTCAAAGGGCACTAAACATAGAGTGTGAAAACTGAGTTTCCTTGAGAGCTGCTTGGAAGCCTGATGGTGTGTGAAGTTAGTGAGCCAAATGGAGTTGTTCTCCCACAAGAACCACTTGGCTGATCCTTCTTTAATATGCCCTTCACCAACATGCAGTGTTTCCTTGATTGAATTAGCTCTCACACCAATATTTGCGTCTAGAGCCTTTGCATTGAGGGCTATCTGAAAACGGCTGTGGCGCTGAAGTTGCCTGTGAATGTGGAGTTGGTGGCATGTGAAACCCGCATGTGGAGCATTCGTTTGTGTGGGATGCTCTACCAGGTTCATTTCAGTCCTAGCCATACAAAGGGCACTAAGCATAGAGTGTGAAAACTGAGTTTGCTTGAGAGCTGCTTGGAAGCCTGATGGTGTGTGAAGTTAGTGAGCCAAATGGAGTTGTTCTCCCACAAGAACCACTCGGCTGATCCTTCTTCAATATGCCCTTCACCAACATGCAGTGTTTCCTTGATTGAATTAGCTCTCACACCAATATTTGCGTCTAGAGCCTTTGCATTGAGGGCTATCTGAAAACGGCTGTGGCGCTGAAGTTGCCTGTGAATGTGGAGTTGGTGGCATGTGAAACCCGCAAGTGAAGCATTCGTTTATGTTGGATGCTCACCAAGCTTCATTTCAGTCCTAGGCACTCAAAGGGTACTAAGCATAGAATGTGAAAACTGAGTTTCCTTGAGAGCTGCTTGGAAGCCTGATGGTGTGTGAAGTTAGTGAGCCCAATGGAGTTGTTCTCCCACAAGAACCACTCGGCTGATCCTTCTTCAATATGCCCTTCACCAACATGCAGTGTTTCCTTGATTGAATTAGCTCTCACACCAATATTTGCGTCTAGAGCCTTTGCATTGAGGGCTATCTGAAAACGGCTGTGGCGCTGAAGTTGCCTGTGAATGTGGAGTTGGTGGCATGTGAAACCCGCATGTGGAGCATTCGTTTGTGTGGGATGCTGACCAAGCTTCATTTCAGTCCTAGGCACACAAAGAGCACTAAGCATAGAGTGTGAAAACTGAGTTTCCTTGAGAGCTGCTTGGAAGCCTGATGGTGTGTGAAGTTAGTGAGCCCAATGGAGTTGTTCTCCCACAAGAACCACTCGGCTGATCCTTCTTCAATATGCCCTTCACCAACATGCAGTGTTTCCTTGATTGAATTAGCTCTCACACCAATATTTGCGTCTAGAGCCTTTGCATTGAGGGCTATCTGAAAACGGCTGTGGCGCTGAAGTTGCCTGTGAATGTGGAGTTGGTGGCATGTGAAACCCGCATGTGGAGCATTCGTTTGTGTTGAAATGCTCTACCAGGTTCATTTCAGTCCTAGCCATACAAAGGGCACTAAGCATAGAGTGTGAAAACTGAGTTTCCTTGAGAGCTGCTTGGAAGCCTGATGGTGTGTGAAGTTAGTGAGCCAAATGGAGTTGTTCTCCCACAAGAACCACTCGGCTGATCCTTCTTCAATATGCCCTTCACCAACATGCAGTGTTTCCTTGATTGAATTAGCTCTCACACCAATATTTGCGTCTAGAGCCTTTGCATTGAGGGCTATCTGAAAACGGCTGTGGCGCTGAAGTTGCCTGTGAATGTGGAGTTGGTGGCATATGAAACCCGCATGTGGAGCATTCGTTTGTGTGGGATGCTCTACCAGGTTCATTCCTAGATAATGCACTCAAAGGGCACTAAGCATAGAGTGTGAAAACTGAGTTTGCTTGATAGCTGCTTGGAAGCCTGATGGTGTGTGAAGTTAGTGAGCCAAATGGAGTTGTTCTCCCACAAGAACCACTCGGCTGATCCTTCTTCAATATGCCCTTCACCAACATGCAGTGTTTCCTTGATTGAATTAGCTCTCACACCAATATTTGCGTCTAGAGCCTTTGCATTGAGGGCTATCTGAAAACGGCTGTGGCGCTGAAGTTGCCTGTGAATGTGGAGTTGGTGGCATGTGAAACCCGCATGTGGAGCATTCGTTTGTGTGGGATGCTGACCAAGCATCATTTCAGTCCTAGCCATACAAAGGGCACTAAGCATAGAGTGTGAAAACTGAGTTTCCTTGAGAGCTGCTTGGAAGCCTGATGGTGTGTGAAGTTAGTGAGCCCAATGGAGTTGTTCTCCCACAAGAACCACTCGGCTGATCCTTCTTCAATATGCCCTTCACTAACATGCAGTGTTTCCTTGATTGAATTAGCTCTCACACCAATATTTGCGTCTAGAGCCTTTGCATTGAGGGCTATCTGAAAACGGCTGTGGCGCTGAAGTTGCCTGTGAATGTGGAGTTGGTGGCATGTGAAACCCGCATGTGGAGCATTCGTTTGTGTGTGATGCTCTACCAGGTTCATTTCAGTCCTAGCCATACAAAGGGCACTAAGCATAGAGTGTGAAAACTGAGTTTCCATGAGAGCTGCTTGGAAGCCTGATGGTGTGTGAAGTTAGTGAGCCAAATGGAGTTGTTCTCCCACAAGAACCACTCGGCTGATTCTTCTTCAATATGCCCTTCACCAACATGCAGTGTTTCCTTGATTGAATTAGCTCTCACACCAATATTTGCGTCTAGAGCCTTTGCATTGAGGGCTATCTGAAAACGGCTGTGGCGCTGAAGTTGCCTGTGAATGTGGAGTTGGTGGCATGTGAAACCCGTATGTGGAGCATTCGTTTGTGTGGTATGCTCTACCAGGTTCATTCCTAGATAATGCACTCAAAGGGCACTAAGCATAGAGTGTGAAAACTGAGTTTGCTTGATAGCTGCTTGGAAGCCTGATGGTGTGTGAAGTTAGTGAGCCAAATGGAGTTGTTCTCCCACAAGAACCACTCGGCTGATCCTTCTTCAATATGCCCTTCACCAACATGCAGTGTTTCCTTGATTGAATTAGCTCTCACACCAATATTTGCGTCTAGAGCCTTTTTCATTGAGGGCTATCTGAAAACGGCTGTGGCGCTGAAGTTGCCTGTGAATGTGGAGTTGGTGGCATGTGAAACCCGCATGTGGAGCATTCGTTTGTGTGGGATGCTGACCAAGCATCATTTCAGTCCTAGCCATACAAAGGGCACTAAGCATAGAGTGTGAAAACTGAGTTTCCTTGAGAGCTGCTTGGAAGCCTGATGGTGTGTGAAGTTAGTGAGCCAAATGGAGTTGTTCTCCCACAAGAACCACTTGGCTGATCCTTCTTCAATATGCCCTTCACCAACATGCAGTGTTTCCTTGATTGAATTAGCTCTCACACCAATATTTGCGTCTAGAGCCTTTGCATTGAGGGCTATCTGAAAACGGCTGTGGCGCTGAAGTTGCCTGTGAATGTGGAGTTGGTGGCATGTGAAACCCGCATGTGGAGCATTCGTTTGTGTGGGATGCTCTACCAGGTTCATTTCAGTCCTAGCCATACAAAGGGCACTAAGCATAGAGTGTGAAAACTGAGTTTCCTTGAGAGCTGCTTGGAAGCCTGATGGTGTGTGAAGTTAGTGAGCCAAATGGAGTTGTTCTCCCACAAGAACCACTCGGCTGATCCTTCTTCAATATGCCCTTCACCAACATGCAGTGTTTCCTTGATTGAATTAGCTCTCACACCAATATTTGCGTCTAGAGCCTTTGCATTGAGGGCTATCTGAAAACGGCTGTGGCGCTGAAGTTGCCTGTGAATGTGGAGTTGGTGGCATGTGAAACCCGCATGTGGAGCATTCGTTTGTGTGGGATGTTCTACCAGGTTCATTCCTAGATAATGCACTCAAAGGGCACTAAGCATAGAGTGTGAAAACTGAGTTTCCTTGAGAGCTGCTTGGAAGCCTGATGGTGTGTGAAGTTAGTGAGCCAAATGGAGTTGTTCTCCCACAAGAACCACTCGGCTGATCCTTCTTCAATATGCCCTTCACCAACATGCAGTGTTTCCTTGATTGAATTAGCTCTCACACCAATATTTGCGTCTAGAGCCTTTGCATTGAGGGCTATCTGAAAACGGCTGTGGCGCTGAAGTTGCCTGTGAATGTGGAGTTGGTGGCATGTGAAACCCGCATGTGGAGCATTCGTTTGTGTGTGATGCTCTACCAGGTTCATTTCAGTCCTAGCCATACAAAGGGCACTAAGCATAGAGTGTGAAAACTGAGTTTCCTTGAGAGCTGCTTGGAAGCCTGATGGTGTGTGAAGTTAGTGAGCCAAATGGAGTTGTTCTCCCACAAGAACCACTCGGCTGATTCTTCTTCAATATGCCCTTCACCAACATGCAGTGTTTCCTTGATTGAATTAGCTCTCACACCAATATTTGCGTCTAGAGCCTTTGCATTGAGGGCTATCTGAAAACGGCTGTGGCGCTGAAGTTGCCTGTGAATGTGGAGTTGGTGGCATGTGAAACCCGCATGTGGAGCATTCGTTTGTGTGGGATGCTCTACCAGGTTCATTTCAGTCTTAGCCATACAAAGGGCACTAAGCATAGAGTGTGAAAACTGAGTTTCCTTGAGAGCTGCTTGGAAGCCTGATGGTGTGTGAAGTTAGTGAGCCAAATGGAGTTGTTCTCCCACAAGAACCACTCGGCTGATCCTTCTTCAATATGCCCTTCAGCAACATGCAGTGTTTCCTTGATTGAATTAGCTCTCACACCAATATTTGCGTCTAGAGCCTTTGCATTGAGGGCTATCTGAAAACGGCTGTGGCGCTGAAGTTGCCTGTGACTGTGGAGTTGGTGGCATGTGAAACCCGCATGTGGAGCATTCGTTTGTGTGTGATGCTCTACCAGGTTCATTTCAGTCCTAGCCATACAAAGGGCACTAAGCATAGAGTGTGAAAACTGAGTTTCCTTGAGAGCTGCTTAGAAGCATGATGGTGTGTGAAGTTAGTGAGCCAAATGGAGTTGTTCTCCCACAAGAACCACTCGGCTGATTCTTCTTCAATATGCCCTTCTCCAACATGCAGTGTTTCCTTGATTGAATTAGCTCTCACACCAATATTTGCGTCTAGAGCCTTTGCATTGAGGGCTATCTGAAAACGGCTGTGGCGCTGAAGTTGCCTGTGAATGTGGAGTTGGTGGCATGTGAAACCCGTATGTGGAGCATTCGTTTGTGTGGGATGCTCTACCAGGTTCATTCCTAGATAATGCACTCAAAGGGCACTAAGCATAGAGTGTGAAAACTGAGTTTGCTTGAGAGCTGCTTGGAAGCCTGATGGTGTGTGAAGTTAGTGAGCCAAATGGAGTTGTTCTCCCACAAGAACCACTCGGCTGATCCTTCTTCAATATGCCCTTCACCAACATGCAGTGTTTCCTTGATTGAATTAGCTCTCACACCAATATTTGCGTCTAGAGCCTTTGCATTGAGGGCTATCTGAAAACGGCTGTGGCGCTGAAGTTGCCTGTGAATGTGGAGTTGGTGGCATGTGAAACCCGCATGTGGAGCATTCGTTTGTGTGTGATGCTCTACCAGGTTCATTTCAGTCCTAGCCATACAAAGGGCACTAAGCATAGAGTGTGAAAACTGAGTTTCCTTGAGAGCTGCTTGGAAGCCTGATGGTGTGTGAAGTTAGTGAGCCAAATGGAGTTGTTCTCCCACAAGAACCACTCGGCTGATCCTTCTTCAATATGCCCTTCACCAACATGCAGTGTTTCCTTGATTGAATTAGCTCTCACACCAATATTTGCGTCTAGAGCCTTTGCATTGAGGGCTATCTGAAAACGGCTGTGGCGCTGAAGTTGCCTGTGAATGTGGAGTTGGTGGCATGTGAAACCCGCATGTGGAGCATTCGTTTGTGTGGGATGCTCTACCAGGTTCATTTCAGTCTTAGCCATACAAAGGGCACTAAGCATAGAGTGTGAAAACTGAGTTTCCTTGAGAGCTGCTTGGAAGCCTGATGGTGTGTGAAGTTAGTGAGCCAAATGGAGTTGTTCTCCCACAAGAACCACTCGGCTGATCCTTCTTCAATATGCCCTTCAGCAACATGCAGTGTTTCCTTGATTGAATTAGCTCTCACACCAATATTTGCGTCTAGAGCCTTTGCATTGAGGGCTATCTGAAAACGGCTGTGGCGCTGAAGTTGCCTGTGACTGTGGAGTTGGTGGCATGTGAAACCCGCATGTGGAGCATTCGTTTGTGTGTGATGCTCTACCAGGTTCATTTCAGTCCTAGCCATACAAAGGGCACTAAGCATAGAGTGTGAAAACTGAGTTTCCTTGAGAGCTGCTTAGAAGCATGATGGTGTGTGAAGTTAGTGAGCCAAATGGAGTTGTTCTCCCACAAGAACCACTCGGCTGATTCTTCTTCAATATGCCCTTCTCCAACATGCAGTGTTTCCTTGATTGAATTAGCTCTCACACCAATATTTGCGTCTAGAGCCTTTGCATTGAGGGCTATCTGAAAACGGCTGTGGCGCTGAAGTTGCCTGTGAATGTGGAGTTGGTGGCATGTGAAACCCGTATGTGGAGCATTCGTTTGTGTGGGATGCTCTACCAGGTTCATTCCTAGATAATGCACTCAAAGGGCACTAAGCATAGAGTGTGAAAACTGAGTTTGCTTGAGAGCTGCTTGGAAGCCTGATGGTGTGTGAAGTTAGTGAGCCAAATGGAGTTGTTCTCCCACAAGAACCACTCGGCTGATCCTTCTTCAATATGCCCTTCACCAACATGCAGTGTTTCCTTGATTGAATTAGCTCTCACACCAATATTTGCGTCTAGAGCCTTTGCATTGAGGGCTATCTGAAAACGGCTGTGGCGCTGAAGTTGCCTGTGAATGTGGAGTTGGTGGCATATGAAACCCGCATGTGGAGCATTCGTTTGTGTGGGATGCTCTACCAAGCATCATTTCAGTCCTAGTCACACAAAGGGCACTAAGCATAGAGTGTGAAAACTGAGTTTCCTTGAGAGCTGCTTGGAAGCCTGATGGTGTGTGAAGTTAGTGAGCCAAATGGAGTTGTTCTCCCACAAGAACCACTCGGCTGATCCTTCTTCAATATGCCCTTCACCAACATGCAGTGTTTCCTTGATTGAATTAGCTCTCACACCAATATTTGCGTCTAGAGCCTTTGCATTGAGGGCTATCTGAAAACGGCTGTGGCGCTGAAGTTGCCTGTGAATGTAGAGTTGGTGGCATGTGAAACCCGCATGTGGAGCATTCGTTTGTGTGGGATGCTCTTCCAGGTTCATTTCAGTCCTAGCCATACAAAGGGCACTAAGCATAGAGTGTGAAAACTGAGTTTCCTTGAGAGCTGCTTGGAAGCCTGATGGTGTGTGAAGTTAGTGAGCCAAATGGAGTTGTTCTCCCACAAGAACCACTCGGCTGATCCTTCTTCAATATGCCCTTCACCAACATGCAGTGTTTCCTTGATTGAATTAGCTCTCACACCAATATTTGCGTCTAGAGCCTTTGCATTGAGGGCTATCTGAAAACGGCTGTGGCGCTGAAGTTGCCTGTGAATGTGGAGTTGGTGGCATGTGAAACCCGCATGTGGAGCATTCGTTTGTGTGGGATGCTCTACCAGGTTCATTTCAGTCCTAGCCATACAAAGGGCACTAAGCATAGAGTGTGAAAACTGAGTTTCCTTGAGAGCTGCTTGGAAGCCTGATGGTGTGTGAAGTTAGTGAGCCAAATGGAGTTGTTCTCCCACAAGAACCACTCGGCTGATCCTTCTTCAATATGCCCTTCACCAACATGCAGTGTTTCCTTGATTGAATTAGCTCTCACACCAATATTTGCGTCTAGAGCCTTTGCATTGAGGGCTATCTGAAAACGGCTGTGGCGCTGAAGTTGCCTGTGAATGTGGAGTTGGTGGCATGTGAAACCCGCATGTGGAGCATTCGTTTGTGTGGGATGCTGAAGAAGCATCATTTCAGTCCTAGGCACACAAAGAGCACTAAGCATAGAGTGTGAAAACTGAGTTTCCTTGAGAGCTGCTTGGAAGCCTGATGGTGTGTGAAGTTAGTGAGCCAAATGGAGTTGTTCTCCCACAAGAACCACTCGGCTGATCCTTCTTCAATATGCCCTTCACCAACATGCAGTGTTTCCTTGATTGATTTAGCTCTCACACCAATATTTGCGTCTAGAGCCTTTGCATTGAGGGCTATCTGAAAACGGCTGTGGCGCTGAAGTTGCCTGTGAATGTGGAGTTGGTGGCATGTGAAACCCGCATGTGGAGCATTCGTTTGTGTGGGATGCTCTACCAGGTTCATTCCTAGATAATGCACTTAAAGGGCACTAAGCATAGAGTGTGAAACCTGAGTTTCCTTGAGAGCTGCTTGGAAGCCTGATGGTGTGTGAAGTTAGTGAGCCAAATGGAGTTGTTCTCCCACAAGAACCACTCGGCTGATCCTTCTTCAATATGCCCTTCACCAACATGCAGTGTTTCCTTGATTGAATTAGCTCTCACACCAATATTTGCGTCTAGAGCCTTTGCATTGAGGGCTATCTGAAAACGGCTGTGGCGCTGAAGTTGCCTGTGAATGTGGAGTTGGTGGCTTGTGAAACCCGCATGTGGAGCATTCGTTTGTGTGTGATGCTCTACCAGGTTCATTTCAGTCCTAGCCATACAAAGGGCACTAAGCATAGAGTGTGAAAACTGAGTTTCCTTGAGAGCTGCTTGGAAGCCTGATGGTGTGTGAAGTTAGTGAGCCAAATGGAGTTGTTCTCCCACAAGAACCACTCGGCTGATTCTTCTTCAATATGCCCTTCACCAACATGCAGTGTTTCCTTGATTGAATTAGCTCTCACACCAATATTTGCGTCTAGAGCCTTTGCATTGAGGGCTATCTGAAAACGGCTGTGGCGCTGAAGTTGCCTGTGAATGTGGAGTTGGTGGCATGTGAAACCCGCATGTGGAGCATTCGTTTGTGTGGTATGCTCTACCAGGTTCATTCCTAGATAATGCACTCAAAGGGCACTAAGCATAGAGTGTGAAAACTGAGTTTGCTTGATAGCTGCTTGGAAGCCTGATGGTGTGTGAAGTTAGTGAGCCAAATGGAGTTGTTCTCCCACAAGAACCACTCGGCTGATCCTTCTTCAATATGCCCTTCAAAAACATGCAGTGTTTCCTTGATTGAATTAGCTCTCACACCAATATTTCCGTCTAGAGCCTTTGCATTGAGGGCTATCTGAACGGCTGTGGCGCTGAAGTTGCCTGTGAATGTGGAGTTGGTGGCATGTGAAACCCGCATGTGGAGCATTCGTTTGTGTGGGATGCTGACCAAGCATATTTTCAGTCCTAGCCATACAAAGGGCACTAAGCATAGAGTGTGAAAACTGAGTTCCCTTGAGAGCTGCTTGGAAGCCTGATGGTGTGTGAAGTTAGTGAGCCAAATGGAGTTGTTCTCCCACAAGAACCACTTGGCTGATCCTTCTTCAATATGCCCTTCACCAACATGCAGTGTTTCCTTGATTGAATTAGCTCTCACACCAATATTTGCGTCTAGAGCCTTTGCATTGAGGGCTATCTGAAAACGGCTGTGGCGCTGAACTTGCCTGTGAATGTGGAGTTGGTGGCATATGAAACCCGCATGTGGAGCATTCGTTTGTGTGGGATGCTCTACCAGGTTCATTTCAGTCTTAGCCATACAAAGGGCACTAAGCATAGAGTGTGAAAACTGAGTTTCCTTGAGAGCTGCTTGGAAGCCTGATGGTGTGTGAAGTTAGTGAGCCAAATGGAGTTGTTCTCCCACAAGAACCACTCGGCTGATCCTTCTTCAATATGCCCTTCACCAACATGCAGTGTTTCCTTGATTGAATTAGCTCTCACACCAATATTTGCGTCTAGAGCCTTTTCATTGAGGGCTATCTGAAAATGGCTGTGGCGCTGAAGTTGCCTGTGAATGTGGAGTTGGTGGCATGTGAAACCCGCATGTGGAGCATTCGTTTGTGTGGGATGTTCTACCAGGTTCATTCCTAGATAATGCACTCAAAGGGCACTAAGCATAGAGTGTGAAAACTGAGTTTCCTTGAGAGCTGCTTGGAAGCCTGATGGTGTGTGAAGTTAGTGAGCCAAATGGAGTTGTTCTCCCACAAGAACCACTCGGCTGATCCTTCCTCAATATGCCCTTCACCAACATGCAGTGTTTCCTTGATTGAATTAGCTCTCACACCAATATTTGCGTCTAGAGCCTTTGCATTGAGGGCTATCTGAAAACGGCTGTGGCGCTGAAGTTGCCTGTGAATGTGGAGTTGGTGGCATGTGAAACCCGCATGTGGAGCATTCGTTTGTGTGTGATGCTCTACCAGGGTCATTTCAGTCTTAGCCATACAAAGGGCACTAAGCATAGAGTGTGAAAACTGAGTTTCCTTGAGAGCTGCTTGGAAGCCTGATGGTGTGTGAAGTTAGTGAGCCAAATGGAGTTGTTCTCCCACAAGAACCACTCGGCTGATCCTTCTTCAATATGCCCTTCACCAACATGCAGTGTTTCCTTGATTGAATTAGCTCTCACACCAATATTTGCGTCTAGAGCCTTTGCATTGAGGGCTATCTGAAAACGGCTGTGGCGCTGAAGTTGCCTGTGAATGTGGAGTTGGTGGCATGTGAAACCCGCATGTGGAGCATTCGTTTGTGTGGGATGCTCTACCAAGCATCATTTCAGTCCTAGTCACACAAAGAGCACTAAGCATAGAGTGTGAAAACTGAGTTTCCTTGAGAGCTGCTTGGAAGCCTGATGGTGTGTGAAGTTAGTGAGCCAAATGGAGTTGTTCTCCCACAAGAACCACTCGGCTGATCCTTCTTCAATATGCCCTTCACCAACATGCAGTGTTTCCTTGATTGAATTAGCTCTCACACCAATATTTGCGTCTAGAGCCTTTGCATTGAGGGCTATCTGAAAACGGCTGTGGCGCTGAAGTTGCCTGTGAATGTGGAGTTGGTGGCATGTGAAACCCGCATGTGGAGCATTCGTTTGTGTGGGATGCTCTTCCAGGTTCATTTCAGTCCTAGCCATACAAAGGGCACTAAGCATAGAGTGTGAAAACTGAGTTTGCTTGAGAGCTGCTTGGAAGCCTGATGGTGTGTGAAGTTAGTGAGCCAAATGGAGTTGTTCTCCCACAAGAACCACTTGGCTGATCCTTCTTCAATATGCCCTTCACCAACATGCAGTGTTTCCTTGATTGAATTAGCTCTCACACCAATATTTGCGTCTAGAGCCTTTGCATTGAGGGCTATCTGAAAACGGCTGTGGCGCTGAACTTGCCTGTGAATGTGGAGTTGGTGGCATATGAAACCCGCATGTGGAGCATTCGTTTGTGTGGGATGCTCTACCAGGTTCATTTCAGTCCTAGCCATACAAAGGGCACTAAGCATAGAGTGTGAAAACTGAGTTTCCTTGAGAGCTGCTTGGAAGCCTGATGGTGTGTGAAGTTAGTGAGCCAAATGGAGTTGTTCTCCCACAAGAACCACTCGGCTGATCCTTCTTCAATATGCCCTTCACCAACATGCAGTGTTTCCTTGATTGAATTAGCTCTCACACCAATATTTGCGTCTAGAGCCTTTGCATTGAGGGCTATCTGAAAATGGCTGTGGCGCCGAAGTTGCCTGTGAATGTGGAGTTGGTGGCATGTGAAACCCGCATGTGGAGCATTCGTTTGTGTGGGATGTTCTACCAGGTTCATTCCTAGATAATGCACTCAAAGGGCACTAAGCATAGAGTGTGAAAACTGAGTTTCCTTGAGAGCTGCTTGGAAGCCTGATGGTGTGTGAAGTTAGTGAGCCAAATGGAGTTGTTCTCCCACAAGAACCACTCGGCTGATCCTTCTTCAATATGCCCTTCACCAACATGCAGTGTTTCCTTGATTGAATTAGCTCTCACACCAATATTTGCGTCTAGAGCCTTTGCATTGAGGGCTATCTGAAAACGGCTGTGGCGCTGAAGTTGCCTGTGAATGTGGAGTTGGTGGCATGTGAAACCCGCATGTGGAGAATTCGTTTGTGTGTGATGCTCTACCAGGTTCATTTCAGTCTTAGCCATACAAAGGGCACTAAGCATAGAGTGTGAAAACTGAGTTTCCTTGAGAGCTGCTTGGAAGCCTGATGGTGTGTGAAGTTAGTGAGCCAAATGGAGTTGTTCTCCCACAAGAACCACTAGGCTGATCCTTCTTCAATATGCCCTTCACCAACATGCAGTGTTTCCTTGATTGAATTAGCTCTCACACCAATATTTGCGTCTAGAGCCTTTTCATTGAGGGCTATCTGAAAATGGCTGTGGCGCTGAAGTTGCCTGTGAATGTGGAGTTGGTGGCATGTGAAACCCGCATGTGGAGCATTCGTTTGTGTGGGATGTTCTACCAGGTTCATTCCTAGATAATGCACTCAAAGGGCACTAAGCATAGAGTGTGAAAACTGAGTTTCCTTGAGAGCTGCTTGGAAGCCTGATGGTGTGTGAAGTTAGTGAGCCAAATGGAGTTGTTCTCCCACAAGAACCACTCGGCTGATCCTTCCTCAATATGCCCTTCACCAACATGCAGTGTTTCCTTGATTGAATTAGCTCTCACACCAATATTTGCGTCTAGAGCCTTTGCATTGAGGGCTATCTGAAAACGGCTGTGGCGCTGAAGTTGCCTGTGAATGTGGAGTTGGTGGCATGTGAAACCCGCATGTGGAGCATTCGTTTGTGTGTGATGCTCTACCAGGTTCATTTCAGTCTTAGCCATACAAAGGGCACTAAGCCTAGAGTGTGAAAACTGAGTTTCCTTGAGAGCTGCTTGGAAGCCTGATGGTGTGTGAAGTTAGTGAGCCAAATGGAGTTGTTCTCCCACAAGAACCACTCGGCTGATCCTTCTTCAATATGCCCTTCACCAACATGCAGTGTTTCCTTGATTGAATTAGCTCTCACACCAATATTTGCGTCTAGAGCCTTTGCATTGAGGGCTATCTGAAAACGGCTGTGGCGCTGAAGTTGCCTGTGAATGTGGAGTTGGTGGCATGTGAAACCCGCATGTGGAGCATTCGTTTGTGTGGGATGCTGACCAAGCTTCATTTCAGTCCTAGGCACACAAAGAGCACTAAGCATAGAGTGTGAAAACTGAGTTTCCTTGAGAGCTGCTTGGAAGCCTGATGGTGTGTGAAGTTAGTGAGCCAAATGGAGTTGTTCTCCCACAAGAACCACTCGGCTGATCCTTCTTCAATATGCCCTTCACCAACATGCAGTGTTTCCTTGATTGAATTAGCTCTCACACCAATATTTGCGTCTAGAGCCTTTGCATTGAGGGCTATCTGAAAACGGCTGTGGCGCTGAAGTTGCCTGTCAATTTGGAGTTGGTGGCATGTGAAACCCGCATGTGGAGCATTCGTTTGTGTGGGATGCTCTACCAGGTTCATTTCAGTCCTAGCCATACAAAGGGCACTAAACATAGAGTGTGAAAACTGAGTTTCCTTGAGAGCTGCTTGGAAGCCTGATGGTGTGTGAAGTTAGTGAGCCAAATGGAGTTGTTCTCCCACAAGAACCACTCGGCTGATCCTTCTTCAATATGCCCTTCACCAACATGCAGTGTTTCCTTGATTGAATTAGCTCTCACACCAATATTTGCGTCTAGAGCCTTTGCATTGAGGGCTATCTGAAAACGGCTGTGGCGCTGAAGTTGCCTGTGAATGTGGAGTTGGTGGCATGTGAAACCCGCATGTGGAGCATTCGTTTGTGTGGGATGCTGACCAAGCATCATTTCAGTCCTAGGCACACAAAGAGCACTAAGCATAGAGTGTGAAAACTGAGTTTCCTTGAGAGCTGCTTGGAAGCCTGATGGTGTGTGAAGTTAGTGAGCCAAATGGAGTTGTTCTCCCACAAGAACCACTCGGCTGATCCTTCTTCAATATGCCCTTCACCAACATGCAGTGTTTCCTTGATTGAATTAGCTCTCACACCAATATTTGCGTCTAGAGCCTTTGCATTGAGGGCTATCTGAAAACGGCTGTGGCGCTGAAGTTGCCTGTGAATGTGGAGTTGGTGGCTTGTGAAACCCGCATGTGGAGCATTCGTTTGTGTGGGATGCTCTACCAGGTTCATTCCTAGATAATGCACTCAAAGGACACTAAGCATAGAGTGTGAAAACTGAGTTTCCTTGAGAGCTGCTTGGAAGCCTGATGGTGTGTGAAGTTAGTGAGCCAAATGGAGTTGTTCTCCCACAAGAACCACTCGGCTGATCCTTCTTCAATATGCCCTTCACCAACATGCAGTGTTTCCTTGATTGAATTAGCTCTCACACCAATATTTGCGTCTAGAGCCTTTGCATTGAGGGCTATCTGAAAACGGCTGTGGCGCTGAAGTTGCCTGTGAATGTGGAGTTGGTGGCATGTGAAACCCGCATGTGGAGCATTCGTTTGTGTGGGATGCTCTACCAGGTTCATTTCAGTCCTAGCCATACAAAGGGCACTAAGCATAGAGTGTGAAAACTGAGTTTCCTTGAGAGCTGCTTGGAAGCCTGATGGTGTGTGAAGTTAGTGAGCCAAATGGAGTTGTTCTCCCACAAGAACCACTCGGCTGATCCTTCTTCAATATGCCCTTCACCAACATGCAGTGTTTCCTTGATTGAATTAGCTCTCACACCAATATTTGCGTCTAGAGCCTTTGCATTGAGGGCTATCTGAAAACGGCTGTGGCGCTGAAGTTGCCTGTGAATGTGGAGTTGGTGGCATGTGAAACCCGCATGTGGAGCATTCGTTTGTGTGGGATGCTCTACCAGGTTCATTCCTAGATAATGCACTCAAAGGGCACTAAGCATAGAGTGTGAAAACTGAGTTTCCTTGAGAGCTGCTTGGAAGCCTGATGGTGTGTGAAGTTAGTGAGCCAAATGGAGTTGTTCTCCCACAAGAACCACTCGGCTGATCCTTCTTCAATATGCCCTTCACCAACATGCAGTGTTTCCTTGATTGAATTAGCTCTCACACCAATATTTGCGTCTAGAGCCTTTGCATTGAGGGCTATCTGAAAACGGCTGTGGCGCTGAAGTTGCCTGTGAATGTGGAGTTGGTGGCATGTGAAACCCGCATGTGGAGCATTCGTTTGTGTGGGATGCTGACCAAGCATCATTTCAGTCCTAGCCATACAAAGGGCACTAAGCATAGAGTGTGAAAACTGAGTTTCCTTGAGAGCTGCTTGGAAGCCTGATGGTGTGTGAAGTTAGTGAGCCAAATGGAGTTGTTCTCCCACAAGAACCACTTGGCTGATCCTTCTTCAATATGCCCTTCACCAACATGCAGTGTTTCCTTGATTGAATTAGCTCTCACACCAATATTTGCGTCTAGAGCCTTTGCATTGAGGGCTATCTGAAAACGGCTGTGGCGCTGAAGTTGCCTGTGAATGTGGAGTTGGTGGCATGTGAAACCCGCATGTGGAGCATTCGTTTGTGTGGGATGCTCTACCAGGTTCATTTCAGTCCTAGCCATACAAAGGGCACTAAGCATAGAGTGTGAAAACTGAGTTTCCTTGAGAGCTGCTTGGAAGCCTGATGGTGTGTGAAGTTAGTGAGCCAAATGGAGTTGTTCTCCCACAAGAACCACTCGGCTGATCCTTCTTCAATATGCCCTTCACCAACATGCAGTGTTTCCTTGATTGAATTAGCTCTCACACCAATATTTGCGTCTAGAGCCTTTGCATTGAGGGCTATCTGAAAATGGCTGTGGCGCTGAAGTTGCCTGTGAATGTGGAGTTGGTGGCATGTGAAACCCGCATGTGGAGCATTCGTTTGTGTGGGATGTTCTACCAGGTTCATTCCTAGATAATGCACTCAAAGGGCACTAAGCATAGAGTGTGAAAACTGAGTTTGCTTGAGAGCTGCTTGGAAGCCTGATGGTGTGTGAAGTTAGTGAGCCAAATGGAGTTGTTCTCCCACAAGAACCACTCGGCTGATCCTTCTTCAATATGCCCTTCACCAACATGCAGTGTTTCCTTGATTGAATTAGCTCTCACACCAATATTTGCGTCTAGAGCCTTTGCATTGAGGGCTATCTGAAAACGGCTGTGGCGCTGAAGTTGCCTGTGAATGTGGAGTTGGTGGCATGTGAAACCCGCATGTGGAGCATTCGTTTGTGTGTGATGCTCTACCAGGTTCATTTCAGTCTTAGCCATACAAAGGGCACTAAGCCTAGAGTGTGAAAACTGAGTTTCCTTGAGAGCTGCTTGGAAGCCTGATGGTGTGTGAAGTTAGTGAGCCAAATGGAGTTGTTCTCCCACAAGAACCACTCGGCTGATCCTTCTTCAATATGCCCTTCACCAACATGCAGTGTTTCCTTGATTGAATTAGCTCTCACACCAATATTTGCGTCTAGAGCCTTTGCATTGAGGGCTATCTGAAAACGGCTGTGGCGCTGAAGTTGCCTGTGAATGTGGAGTTGGTGGCATGTGAAACCCGCATGTGGAGCATTCGTTTGTGTGTGATGCTACCAGGTTCATTTCAGTCCTAGACATACAAAGGGCACTAAGCATAGAGTGTGAAAACTGAGTTTCCTTGAGAGCTGCTTGGAAGCCTGATGGTGTGTGAAGTTAGTGAGCCAAATGGAGTTGTTCTCCCACAAGAACCACTCGGCTGATTCTTCTTCAATATGCCCTTCACCAACATGCAGTGTTTCCTTGATTGAATTAGCTCTCACACCAATATTTGCGTCTAGAGCCTTTGCATTGAGGGCTATCTGAAAACGGCTGTGGCGCTGAAGTTGCCTGTGAATGTGGAGTTGGTGGCATGTGAAACCCGCATGTGGAGCATTCGTTTGTGTGGGATGCTCTACCAGGTTCATTTCAGTCCTAGCCATACAAAGGGCACTAAGCATAGAGTGTGAAAACTGAGTTTCCTTGAGAGCTGCTTGGAAGCCTGATGGTGTGTGAAGTTAGTGAGCCAAATGGAGTTGTTCTCCCACAAGAACCACTCGGCTGATCCTTCTTCAATATGCCCTTCACCAACATGCAGTGTTTCCTTGATTGAATTAGCTCTCACACCAATATTTGCGTCTAGAGCCTTTGCATTGAGGGCTATCTGAAAACGGCTGTGGCGCTGAAGTTGCCTGTGAATGTGGAGTTGGTGGCATGTGAAACCCGCATGTGGAGCATTCGTTTGTGTGTGATGCTCTACCAGGTTCATTTCAGTCCTAGCCATACAAAGGGCACTAAGCCTAGAGTGTGAAAACTGAGTTTCCTTGAGAGCTACTTGGAAGCCTGATGGTGTGTGAAGTTAGTGAGCCAAATGGAGTTGTTCTCCCACAAGAACCACTCGGCTGATTCTTCTTCAATATGCCCTTCTCCAACATGCAGTGTTTCCTTGATTGAATTAGCTCTCACACCAATATTTGCGTCTAGAGCCTTTGCATTGAGGGCTATCTGAAAACGGCTGTGGCGCTGAAGTTGCCTGTGAATGTGGAGTTGGTGGCATGTGAAACCCGCATGTGGAGCATTCGTTTGTGTGGTATGCTCTACCAGGTTCATTCCTAGATAATGCACTCAAAGGACACTAAGCATAGAGTGTGAAAACTGAGTTTGCTTGAGAGCTGCTTGGAAGCCTGATGGTGTGTGAAGTTAGTGAGCCAAATGGAGTTGTTCTCCCACAAGAACCACTCGGCTGATCCTTCTTCAATATGCCCTTCACCAACATGCAGTGTTTCCTTGATTGAATTAGCTCTCACACCAATATTTGCGTCTAGAGCCTTTGCATTGAGGGCTATCTGAAAACGGCTGTGGCGCTGAAGTTGCCTGTGAATGTGGAGTTGGTGGCATGTGAAACCCGCATGTGGAGCATTCGTTTGTGTGGGATGCTGACCAAGCTTCATTTCAGTCCTAGGCACACAAAGAGCACTAAGCATAGAGTGTGAAAACTGAGTTTCCTTGAGAGCTGCTTGGAAGCCTGATGGTGTGTGAAGTTAGTGAGCCAAATGGAGTTGTTCTCCCACAAGAACCACTCGGCTGATCCTTCTTCAATATGCCCTTCACCAACATGCAGTGTTTCCTTGATTGAATTAGCTCTCACACCAATATTTGCGTCTAGAGCCTTTGCATTGAGGGCTCTCTGAAAACGGCTGTGGCGCTGAAGTTGCCTGTCAATTTGGAGTTGGTGGCATGTGAAACCCGCATGTGGAGCATTCGTTTGTGTGTGATGCTCTACCAGGTTCATTTCAGTCCTAGCCATACAAAGGGCACTAAGCATAGAGTGTGAAAACTGAGTTTCCTTGAGAGCTGCTTGGAAGCCTGATGGTGTGTGAAGTTAGTGAGCCAAATGGAGTTGTTCTCCCACAAGAACCACTCGGCTGATCCTTCTTCAATATGCCCTTCACCAACATGCAGTGTTTCCTTGATTGAATTAGCTCTCACACCAATATTTGCGTCTAGAGCCTTTGCATTGAGGGCTATCTGAAAACGGCTGTGGCGCTGAAGTTGCCTGTGAATGTGGAGTTGGTGGCATGTGAAACCCGCATGTGGAGCATTCGTTTGTGTGGGATGCTGACCAAGCATCATTTCAGTCCAAGGCACACAAAGAGCACTAAGCATAGAGTGTGAAAACTGAGTTTCCTTGAGAGCTGCTTGGAAGCCTGATGGTGTGTGAAGTTAGTGAGCCAAATGGAGTTGTTCTCCCACAAGAACCACTCGGCTGGTCCTTCTTCAATATGCCCTTCACCAACATGCAGTGTTTCCTTGATTGAATTAGCTCTCACACCAATATTTGCGTCTAGAGCCTTTGCATTGAGGGCTATCTGAAAACGGCTGTGGCGCTGAAGTTGCCTGTGAATGTGGAGTTGGTGGCTTGTGAAACCCGCATGTGGAGCATTCGTTTGTGTGGGATGCTCTACCAGGTTCATTCCTAGATAATGCACTCAAAGGACACTAAGCATAGAGTGTGAAAACTGAGTTTCCTTGAGAGCTGCTTGGAAGGCTGATGGTGTGTGACGTTAGTGAGCCAAATGGAGTTGTTCTCCCACAAGAACCACTCGGCTGATTCTTCTTCAATATGCCCTTCACCATCATGCAGTGTTTCCTTGATTGAATTAGCTCTCACACCAATATTTGCGTCTAGAGCCTTTGCATTGAGGGCTATCTGAAAACGGCTGTGGCGCTGAAGTTGCCTGTGAATGTGGAGTTGGTGGCTTGTGAAACCCGCATGTGGAGCATTCGTTTGTGTGGGATGCTCTACCAGGTTCATTCCTAGATAATGCACTCAAAGGACACTAAGCATAGAGTGTGAAAACTGAGTTTCCTTGAGAGCTGCTTGGAAGCCTGATGGTGTGTGACGTTAGTGAGCCAAATGGAGTTGTTCTCCCACAAGAACCACTCGGCTGATTCTTCTTCAATATGCCCTTCACCATCATGCAGTGTTTCCTTGATTGAATTAGCTCTCACACCAATATTTGCGTCTAGAGCCTTTGCATTGAGGGCTATCTGAAAACGGCTGTGGCGCTGAAGTTGCCTGTGAATGTGGAGTTGGTGGCATGTGAAACCCGCATGTGGAGCATTCGTTTGTGTGGTATGCTCTACCAGGTTCATTCCTAGATATTGCACTCAAAGGGCACTAAGCATAGAGTGTGAAAACTGAGTTTGCTTGAGAGCTGCTTGGAAGCCTGATGGTGTGTGAAGTTAGTGAGCCAAATGGAGTTGTTCTCCCACAAGAACCACTCGGCTGATCCTTCTTCAATATGCCCTTCACCAACATGCAGTGTTTCCTTGATTGAATTAGCTCTCACACCAATATTTGCGTCTAGAGCCTTTGCATTGAGGGCTATCTGAAAACGGCTGTGGCGCTGAAGTTGCCTGTGAATGTGGAGTTGGTGGCATGTGAAACCCGCATGTGGAGCATTCGTTTGTGTGGGATGCTGACCAAGCTTCATTTCAGTCCTAGGCACACAAAGAGCACTAAGCATAGAGTGTGAAAACTGAGTTTCCTTGAGAGCTGCTTGGAAGCCTGATGGTGTGTGAAGTTAGTGAGCCAAATGGAGTTGTTCTCCCACAAGAACCACTCGGCTGATCCTTCTTCAATATGCCCTTCACCAACATGCAGTGTTTCCTTGATTGAATTAGCTCTCACACCAATATTTGCGTCTAGAGCCTTTGCATTGAGGGCTCTCTGAAAACGGCTGTGGCGCTGAAGTTGCCTGTCAATTTGGAGTTGGTGGCATGTGAAACCCGCATGTGGAGCATTCGTTTGTGTGTGATGCTCTACCAGGTTCATTTCAGTCCTAGCCATACAAAGGGCACTAAGCATAGAGTGTGAAAACTGAGTTTCCTTGAGAGCTGCTTGGAAGCCTGATGGTGTGTGAAGTTAGTGAGCCAAATGGAGTTGTTCTCCCACAAGAACCACTCGGCTGATCCTTCTTCAATATGCCCTTCACCAACATGCAGTGTTTCCTTGATTGAATTAGCTCTCACACCAATATTTGCGTCTAGAGCCTTTGCATTGAGGGCTATCTGAAAACGGCTGTGGCGCTGAAGTTGCCTGTGAATGTGGAGTTGGTGTCATGTGAAACCCGCATGTGGAGCATTCGTTTGTGTGGGATGCTGACCAAGCATCATTTCAGTCCAAGGCACACAAAGAGCACTAAGCATAGAGTGTGAAAACTGAGTTTCCTTGAGAGCTGCTTGGAAGCCTGATGGTGTGTGAAGTTAGTGAGCCAAATGGAGTTGTTCTCCCACAAGAACCACTCGGCTGATCCTTCTTCAATATGCCCTTCACCAACATGCAGTGTTTCCTTGATTGAATTAGCTCTCACACCAATATTTGCGTCTAGAGCCTTTGCATTGAGGGCTATCTGAAAACGGCTGTGGCGCTGAAGTTGCCTGTGAATGTGGAGTTGGTGGCTTGTGAAACCCGCATGTGGAGCATTCGTTTGTGTGGGATGCTCTACCAGGTTCATTCCTAGATAATGCACTCAAAGGACACTAAGCATAGAGTGTGAAAACTGAGTTTCCTTGAGAGCTGCTTGGAAGGCTGATGGTGTGTGACGTTAGTGAGCCAAATGGAGTTGTTCTCCCACAAGAACCACTCGGCTGATTCTTCTTCAATATGCCCTTCACCATCATGCAGTGTTTCCTTGATTGAATTAGCTCTCACACCAATATTTGCGTCTAGAGCCTTTGCATTGAGGGCTATCTGAAAACGGCTGTGGCGCTGAAGTTGCCTGTGAATGTGGAGTTGGTGGCTTGTGAAACCCGCATGTGGAGCATTCGTTTGTGTGGGATGCTCTACCAGGTTCATTCCTAGATAATGCACTCAAAGGACACTAAGCATAGAGTGTGAAAACTGAGTTTCCTTGAGAGCTGCTTGGAAGGCTGATGGTGTGTGACGTTAGTGAGCCAAATGGAGTTGTTCTCCCACAAGAACCACTCGGCTGATTCTTCTTCAATATGCCCTTCACCATCATGCAGTGTTTCCTTGATTGAATTAGCTCTCACACCAATATTTGCGTCTAGAGCCTTTGCATTGAGGGCTATCTGAAAACGGCTGTGGCGCTGAAGTTGCCTGTGAATGTGGAGTTGGTGTCATGTGAAACCCGCATGTGGAGCATTCGTTTGTGTGGTATGCTCTACCAGGTTCATTCCTAGATATTGCACTCAAAGGGCACTAAGCATAGAGTGTGAAAACTGAGTTTGCTTGAGAGCTGCTTGGAAGCCTGATGGTGTGTGAACTTAGTGAGCCAAATGGAGTTGTTCTCCCACAAGAACCACTCGGCTGATCCTTCTTCAATATGCCCTTCACCAACATGCAGTGTTTCCTTGATTGAATTAGCTCTCACACCAATATTTGCGTCTAGAGCCTTTGCATTGAGGGCTATCTGAAAACGGCTGTGGCGCTGAAGTTGCCTGTGAATGTGGAGTTGGTGGCATGTGAAACCCGCATGTGGAGCATTCGTTTGTGTGGGATGCTGACCAAGCATCATTTCAGTCCTAGTCACACAAAGAGCACTAAGCATAGAGTGTGAAAACTGAGTTTCCTTGAGAGCTGCTTGGAAGCCTGATGGTGTGTGAAGTTAGTGAGCCAAATGGAGTTGTTCTCCCACAAGAACCACTCGGCTGATCCTTCTTCAATATGCCCTTCACCAACATGCAGTGTTTCCTTGATTGAATTAGCTCTCACACCAATATTTGCGTCTAGAGCCATTGCATTGAGGGCTATCTGAAAACGGCTGTGGCGCTGAAGTTGCCTGTGAATGTGGAGTTGGTGGCATGTGAAACCCGCATGTGGAGCATTCGTTTGTGTGGGATGCTCTTCCAGGTTCATTTCAGTCCTAGCCATACAAAGGGCACTAAGCATAGAGTGTGAAAACTGAGTTTCCTTGAGAGCTGCTTGGAAGCCTGATGGTGTGTGAAGTTAGTGAGCCAAATGGAGTTGTTCTCCCACAAGAACCACTTGGCTGATCCTTCTTCAATATGCCCTTCAGCAACATGCAGTGTTTCCTTGATTGAATTAGCTCTCACACCAATATTTGCGTCTAGAGCCTTTGCATTGAGGGCTATCTGAAAACGGCTGTGGCGCTGAAGTTGCCTGTCAATTTGGAGTTGTTGGCATGTGAAACCCGCATGTGGAGCATTCGTTTGTGTGTGATGCTGACCAAGCTTCATTTCAGTCCTAGGCACACAAAGAGCACTAAGCATAGAGTGTGAAAACTGAGTTTCCTTGAGAGCTGCTTGGAAGCCTGATGGTGTGTGAAGTTAGTGAGCCAAATGGAGTTGTTCTCCCACAAGAACCACTCGGCTGATCCTTCTTCAATATGCCCTTCACCAACATGCAGTGTTTCCTTGATTGAATTAGCTCTCACACCAATATTTGCGTCTAGAGCCTTTGCATTGAGGGCTCTCTGAAAACGGCTGTGGCGCTGAAGTTGCCTGTCAATTTGGAGTTGGTGGCATGTGAAACCCGCATGTGGAGCATTCGTTTGTGTGGGATGCTCTACCAGGTTCATTCCTAGATAATGCACTGAAAGGGCACTAAGCCTAGAGTGTGAAAACTGAGTTTCCTTGAGAGCTGCTTGGAAGCCTGATGGTGTGTGAAGTTAGTGAGCCAAATGGAGTTGTTCTCCCACAAGAACCACTCGGCTGATTCTTCTTCAATATGCCCTTCTCCAACATGCAGTGTTTCCTTGATTGAATTAGCTCTCACACCAATATTTGCGTCTAGAGCCTTTGCATTGAGGGCTATCTGAAAACGGCTGTGGCGCTGAAGTTGCCTGTGAATGTGGAGTTGGTGGCATGTGAAACCCGTATGTGGAGCATTCGTTTGTGTGGTATGCTCTACCAGGTTCATTCCTAGATAATGCACTCAAAGGGCACTAAGCATAGAGTGTGAAAACTGAGTTTGCTTGAGAGCTGCTTGGAAGCCTGATGGTGTGTGAAGTTAGTGAGCCAAATGGAGTTGTTCTCCCACAAGAACCACTCGGCTGATCCTTCTTCAATATGCCCTTCACCAACATGCAGTGTTTCCTTGATTGAATTAGCTCTCACACAAATATTTGCGTCTAGAGCCTTTGCATTGAGGGCTATCTGAAAACGGCTGTGGCGCTGAATTTGCCTGTGAATATGGAGTTGGTGGCATGTGAAACCCGCATGTGGAGCATTCGTTTGTGTGGGATGCTGACCAAGCATCATTTCAGTCCTAGTCACACAAAGAGCACTAAGCATAGAGTGTGAAAACTGAGTTTCCTTGAGAGCTGCTTGGAAGCCTGATGGTGTGTGAAGTTAGTGAGCCAAATGGAGTTGTTCTCCCACAAGAACCACTCGGCTGATCCTTCTTCAATATGCCCTTCACCAACATGCAGTGTTTCCTTGATTGAATTAGCTCTCACACCAATATTTGCGTCTAGAGCCTTTGCATTGAGGGCTATCTGAAAACGGCTGTGGCGCTGAAGTTGCCTGTGAATGTGGAGTTGGTGGCATGTGAAACCCGCATGTGGAGCATTCGTTTGTGTGGGATGCTCTTCCAGGTTCATTTCAGTCCTAGCCATACAAAGGGCACTAAGCATAGAGTGTGAAAACTGAGTTTCCTTGAGAGCTGCTTGGAAGCCTGATGGTGTGTGAAGTTAGTGAGCCAAATGGAGTTGTTCTCCCACAAGAACCACTCGGCTGATCCTTCTTCAATATGCCCTTCACCAACATGCAGTGTTTCCTTGATTGAATTAGCTCTCACACCAATATTTGCGTCTAGAGCCTTTGCATTGAGGGCTATCTGAAAACGGCTGTGGCGCTGAAGTTGCCTGTGAATGTGGAGTTGGTGGCATGTGAAACCCGCATGTGGAGCATTCGTTTGTGTGGGATGCTCTACCAGGTTCATTTCAGTCCTAGCCATACAAAGGGCACTAAGCCTAGAGTGTGAAAACTGAGTTTCCTTGAGAGCTACTTGGAAGCCTGATGGTGTGTGAAGTTAGTGAGCCAAATGGAGTTGTTCTCCCACAAGAACCACTCGGCTGATTCTTCTTCAATATGCCCTTCTCCAACATGCAGTGTTTCCTTGATTGAATTAGCTCTCACACCAATATTTGCGTCTAGAGCCTTTGCATTGAGGGCTATCTGAAAACGGCTGTGGCGCTGAAGTTGCCTGTGAATGTGGAGTTGGTGGCATGTGAAACCCGCATGTGGAGCATTCGTTTGTGTGGTATGCTCTACCAGGTTCATTCCTAGATAATGCACTCAAAGGGCACTAAGCATAGAGTGTGAAAACTGAGTTTGCTTGAGAGCTGCTTGGAAGCCTGATGGTGTGTGAAGTTAGTGAGCCAAATGGAGTTGTTCTCCCACAAGAACCACTCGGCTGATCCTTCTTCAATATGCCCTTCACCAACATGCAGTGTTTCCTTGATTGAATTAGCTCTCACACCAATATTTGCGTCTAGAGCCTTTGCATTGAGGGCTATCTGAAAACGGCTGTGGCGCTGAAGTTGCCTGTGAATGTGGAGTTGGTGGCATGTGAAACCCGCATGTGGAGCATTCGTTTGTGTGGGATGCTGACCAAGCTTCATTTCAGTCCTAGGCACACAAAGAGCACTAAGCATAGAGTGTGAAAACTGAGTTTCCTTGAGAGCTGCTTGGAAGCCTGATGGTGTGTGAAGTTAGTGAGCCAAATGGAGTTGTTCTCCCACAAGAACCACTCGGCTGATCCTTCTTCAATATGCCCTTCACCAACATGCAGTGTTTCCTTGATTGAATTAGCTCTCACACCAATATTTGCGTCTAGAGCCTTTGCATTGAGGGCTCTCTGAAAACGGCTGTGGCGCTGAAGTTGCCTGTCAATTTGGAGTTGGTGGCATGTGAAACCCGCATGTGGAGCATTCGTTTGTGTGTGATGCTCTACCAGGTTCATTTCAGTCCTAGCCATACAAAGGGCACTAAGCATAGAGTGTGAAAACTGAGTTTCCTTGAGAGCTGCTTGGAAGCCTGATGGTGTGTGAAGTTAGTGAGCCAAATGGAGTTGTTCTCCCACAAGAACCACTCGGCTGATCCTTCTTCAATATGCCCTTCACCAACATGCAGTGTTTCCTTGATTGAATTAGCTCTCACACCAATATTTGCGTCTAGAGCCTTTGCATTGAGGGCTATCTGAAAACGGCTGTGGCGCTGAAGTTGCCTGTGAATGTGGAGTTGGTGTCATGTGAAACCCGCATGTGGAGCATTCGTTTGTGTGGGATGCTGACCAAGCATCATTTCAGTCCAAGGCACACAAAGAGCACTAAGCATAGAGTGTGAAAACTGAGTTTCCTTGAGAGCTGCTTGGAAGCCTGATGGTGTGTGAAGTTAGTGAGCCAAATGGAGTTGTTCTCCCACAAGAACCACTCGGCTGATCCTTCTTCAATATGCCCTTCACCAACATGCAGTGTTTCCTTGATTGAATTAGCTCTCACACCAATATTTGCGTCTAGAGCCTTTGCATTGAGGGCTATCTGAAAACGGCTGTGGCGCTGAAGTTGCCTGTGAATGTGGAGTTGGTGGCTTGTGAAACCCGCATGTGGAGCATTCGTTTGTGTGGGATGCTCTACCAGGTTCATTCCTAGATAATGCACTCAAAGGACACTAAGCATAGAGTGTGAAAACTGAGTTTCCTTGAGAGCTGCTTGGAAGGCTGATGGTGTGTGACGTTAGTGAGCCAAATGGAGTTGTTCTCCCACAAGAACCACTCGGCTGATTCTTCTTCAATATGCCCTTCACCATCATGCAGTGTTTCCTTGATTGAATTAGCTCTCACACCAATATTTGCGTCTAGAGCCTTTGCATTGAGGGCTATCTGAAAACGGCTGTGGCGCTGAAGTTGCCTGTGAATGTGGAGTTGGTGGCTTGTGAAACCCGCATGTGGAGCATTCGTTTGTGTGGGATGCTCTACCAGGTTCATTCCTAGATAATGCACTCAAAGGACACTAAGCATAGAGTGTGAAAACTGAGTTTCCTTGAGAGCTGCTTGGAAGGCTGATGGTGTGTGACGTTAGTGAGCCAAATGGAGTTGTTCTCCCACAAGAACCACTCGGCTGATTCTTCTTCAATATGCCCTTCACCATCATGCAGTGTTTCCTTGATTGAATTAGCTCTCACACCAATATTTGCGTCTAGAGCCTTTGCATTGAGGGCTATCTGAAAACGGCTGTGGCGCTGAAGTTGCCTGTGAATGTGGAGTTGGTGTCATGTGAAACCCGCATGTGGAGCATTCGTTTGTGTGGTATGCTCTACCAGGTTCATTCCTAGATATTGCACTCAAAGGGCACTAAGCATAGAGTGTGAAAACTGAGTTTGCTTGAGAGCTGCTTGGAAGCCTGATGGTGTGTGAAGTTAGTGAGCCAAATGGAGTTGTTCTCCCACAAGAACCACTCGGCTGATCCTTCTTCAATATGCCCTTCACCAACATGCAGTGTTTCCTTGATTGAATTAGCTCTCACACCAATATTTGCGTCTAGAGCCTTTGCATTGAGGGCTATCTGAAAACGGCTGTGGCGCTGAAGTTGCCTGTCAATTTGGAGTTGGTGGCATGTGAAACCTGCATGTGGAGCATTCGTTTGTGTGTGATGCTGACCAAGCTTCATTTCAGTCCTAGGCACACAAAGAGCACTAAGCATAGAGTGTGAAAACTGAGTTTCCTTGAGAGCTGCTTGGAAGCCTGATGGTGTGTGAAGTTAGTGAGCCAAATGGAGTTGTTCTCCCACAAGAACCACTCGGCTGATCCTTCTTCAATATGCCCTTCACCAACATGCAGTGTTTCCTTGATTGAATTAGCTCTCACACCAATATTTGCGTCTAGAGCCTTTGCATTGAGGGCTCTCTGAAAACGGCTGTGGCGCTGAAGTTGCCTGTCAATTTGGAGTTGGTGGCATGTGAAACCCGCATGTGGAGCATTCGTTTGTGTGGGATGCTCTACCAGGTTCATTCCTAGATAATGCACTGAAAGGGCACTAAGCCTAGAGTGTGAAAACTGAGTTTCCTTGAGAGCTGCTTGGAAGCCTGATGGTGTGTGAAGTTAGTGAGCCAAATGGAGTTGTTCTCCCACAAGAACCACTCGGCTGATTCTTCTTCAATATGCCCTTCTCCAACATGCAGTGTTTCCTTGATTGAATTAGCTCTCACACCAATATTTGCGTCTAGAGCCTTTGCATTGAGGGCTATCTGAAAACGGCTGTGGCGCTGAAGTTGCCTGTGAATGTGGAGTTGGTGGCATGTGAAACCCGTATGTGGAGCATTCGTTTGTGTGGTATGCTCTACCAGGTTCATTCCTAGATAATGCACTCAAAGGGCACTAAGCATAGAGTGTGAAAACTGAGTTTGCTTGAGAGCTGCTTGGAAGCCTGATGGTGTGTGAAGTTAGTGAGCCAAATGGAGTTGTTCTCCCACAAGAACCACTCGGCTGATCCTTCTTCAATATGCCCTTCACCAACATGCAGTGTTTCCTTGATTGAATTAGCTCTCACACAAATATTTGCGTCTAGAGCCTTTGCATTGAGGGCTATCTGAAAACGGCTGTGGCGCTGAATTTGCCTGTGAATATGGAGTTGGTGGCATGTGAAACCCGCATGTGGAGCATTCGTTTGTGTGGGATGCTGACCAAGCATCATTTCAGTCCTAGTCACACAAAGAGCACTAAGCATAGAGTGTGAAAACTGAGTTTCCTTGAGAGCTGCTTGGAAGCCTGATGGTGTGTGAAGTTAGTGAGCCAAATGGAGTTGTTCTCCCACAAGAACCACTCGGCTGATCCTTCTTCAATATGCCCTTCACCAACATGCAGTGTTTCCTTGATTGAATTAGCTCTCACACCAATATTTGCGTCTAGAGCCTTTGCATTGAGGGCTATCTGAAAACGGCTGTGGCGCTGAAGTTGCCTGTGAATGTGGAGTTGGTGGCATGTGAAACCCGCATGTGGAGCATTCGTTTGTGTGGGATGCTCTTCCAGGTTCATTTCAGTCCTAGCCATACAAAGGGCACTAAGCATAGAGTGTGAAAACTGAGTTTCCTTGAGAGCTGCTTGGAAGCCTGATGGTGTGTGAAGTTAGTGAGCCTAATGGAGTTGTTCTCCCACAAGAACCACTTGGCTGATCCTTCTTCAATATGCCCTTCACCAACATGCAGTGTTTCCTTGATTGAATTAGCTCTCACACCAATATTTGCGTCTAGAGCCTTTGCATTGAGGGCTATCTGAAAACGGCTGTGGCGCTGAAGTTGCCTGTCAATTTGGAGTTGGTGGCATGTGAAACCCGCATGTGGAGCATTCGTTTGTGTGGGATGCTCTACCAGGTTCATTTCAGTCCTAGCCATACAAAGGGCACTAAGCATAGAGTGTGAAAACTGAGTTTCCTTGAGAGCTGCTTGGAAGCCTGATGGTGTGTGAAGTTAGTGAGCCAAATGGAGTTGTTCTCCCACAAGAACCACTCGGCTGATCCTTCTTCAATATGCCCTTCACCAACATGCAGTGTTTCCTTGATTGAATTAGCTCTCACACCAATATTTGCGTCTAGAGCCTTTGCATTGAGGGCTATCTGAAAACGGCTGTGGCGCTGAAGTTGCCTGTGAATGTGGAGTTGGTGGCATGTGAAACCCGCATGTGGAGCATTCGTTTGTGTGGGATGCTCTACCAGGTTCATTCCTAGATATTGCACTCAAAGGGCACTAAGCATAGAGTGTGAAAACTGAGTTTCCTTGAGAGCTGCTTGGAAGCCTGATGGTGTGTGAAGTTAGTGAGCCAAATGGAGTTGTTCTCCCACAAGAACCACTCGGCTGATCCTTCTTCAATATGCCCTTCACCAACATGCAGTGTTTCCTTGATTGAATTAGCTCTCACACCAATATTTGCGTCTAGAGCCTTTGCATTGAGGGCTATCTGAAAACGGCTGTGGCGCTGAAGTTGCCTGTGAATGTGGAGTTGGTGGCTTGTGAAACCCGCATGTGGAGCATTCGTTTGTGTGGGATGCTCTACCAGGTTCATTCCTAGATAATGCACTCAAAGGACACTAAGCATAGAGTGTGAAAACTGAGTTTCCTTGAGAGCTGCTTGGAAGCCTGATGGTGTGTGAAGTTAGTGAGCCAAATGGAGTTGTTCTCCCACAAGAACCACTCGGCTGATTCTTCTTCAATATGCCCTTCACCAACATGCAGTGTTTCCTTGATTGAATTAGCTCTCACACCAATATTTGCGTCTAGAGCCTTTGCATTGAGGGCTATCTGAAAACGGCTGTGGCGCTTAAGTTGCCTGTGAATGTGGAGTTGGTGGCATGTGAAACCCGCATGTGGAGCATTCGTTTGTGTGGGATGCTCTACCAGGTTCATTCCTAGATATTGCACTCAAAGGGCACTAAGCATAGAGTGTGAAAACTGAGTTTGCTTGAGAGCTGCTTGGAAGCCTGATGGTGTGTGAAGTTAGTGAGCCAAATGGAGTTGTTCTCCCACAAGAACCACTCGGCTGATCCTTCTTCAATATGCCCTTCAGCAACATGCAGTGTTTCCTTGATTGAATTAGCTCTCACACCAATATTTGCGTCTAGAGCCTTTGCATTGAGGGCTATCTGAAAACGGCTGTGGCGCTGAAGTTGACTGTGAATGTGGAGTTGGTGGCATGTGAAACCCGCATGTGGAGCACTCGTTTATGTGGGATGCTCTCCAAGCTTCATTTCAGTCCTAGTCACTCAAAGGGCACTAAGCATAGAGTGTGAAAACTGAGTTTCCTTGAGAGCTGCTTGGCAGCCTGATGGTGTGTGAAGTTAGTGAGCCAAATGGAGTTGTTCTCCCACAAGAACCACTTGGCTGATCCTTCTTCAATATGCCCTTCACCAACATGCAGTGTTTCCTTGATTGAATTAGCTCTCACACCAATATTTGCGTCTAGAGCCTTTGCATTGAGGGCTATCTGAAAACGGCTGTGGCGCTGAAGTTGCCTGTGAATGTGGAGTTGGTGGCATGTGAAACCCGCATGTGGAGCATTCGTTTGTGTGGGATGCTCTTCCAGGTTCATTTCAGTCCTAGCCATACAAAGGGCACTAAGCATAGAGTGTGAAAACTGAGTTTCCTTGAGAGCTGCTTGGAAGCCTGATGGTGTGTGAAGTTAGTGAGCCAAATGGAGTTGTTCTCCCACAAGAACCACTTGGCTGATCCTTCTTCAATATGCCCTTCACCAACATGCAGTGTTTCCTTGATTGAATTAGCTCTCACACCAATATTTGCGTCTAGAGCCTTTGCATTGAGGGCTATCTGAAAACGGCTGTGGCGCTGAAGTTTCCTGTCAATTTGGAGTTGTTGGCATGTGAAACACGCATGTGGAGCATTCGTTTGTGTGGGATGCTGACCAAGCTTCATTTCAGTCCTAGGCACACAAAGAGCACTAAGCATAGAGTGTGAAAACTGAGTTTCCTTGAGAGCTGCTTGGAAGCCTGATGGTGTGTGAAGTTAGTGAGCCAAATGGAGTTGTTCTCCCACAAGAACCACTCGGCTGATCCTTCTTCAATATGCCCTTCACCAACATGCAGTGTTTCCTTGATTGAATTAGCTCTCACACCAATATTTGCGTCTAGAGCCTTTGCATTGAGGGCTATCTGAAAACGGCTGTGGCGCTGAAGTTGCCTGTGAATGTGGAGTTGGTGGCATGTGAAACCCGCATGTGGAGCATTCGTTTGTGTGGGATGCTGACCAAGCATCATTTCAGTCCTAGGCACACAAAGAGCACTAAGCCTAGAGTGTGAAAACTGAGTTTCCTTGAGAGCTGCTTGGAAGCCTGATGGTGTGAAGTTAGTGAGCCAAATGGAGTTGTTCTCCCACAAGAACCACTCGGCTGATCCTTCTTCAATATGCCCTTCACCAACATGCAGTGTTTCCTTGATTGAATTAGCTCTCACACCAATATTTGCGTCTAGAGCCTTTGCATTGAGGGCTATCTGAAAATGGCTGTGGCGCTGAAGTTGCCTGTGAATGTGGAGTTGGTGGCTTGTGAAACCCGCATGTGGAGCATTCGTTTGTGTGGGATGCTCTACCATGTTCATTCCTAGATAATGCACTCAAAGGACACTAAGCATAGAGTGTGAAAACTGAGTTTCCTTGAGAGCTGCTTGGAAGCCTGATGGTGTGTGAAGTTAGTGAGCCAAATGGAGTTGTTCTCCCACAAGAACCACTCGGCTGATTCTTCATCAATATGCCCTTCACCAACATGCAGTGTTTCCTTGATTGAATTAGCTCTCACACCAATATTTGCGTCTAGAGCCTTTGCATTGAGGGCTATCTGAAAACGGCTGTGGCGCTGAAGTTGCCTGTGAATGTGGAGTTGGTGGCATGTGAAACCCGCATGTGGAGCATTCGTTTGTGTGGTATGCTCTACCAGGTTCATTCCTAGATATTGCACTCAAAGGGCACTAAGCATAGAGTGTGAAAACTGAGTTTGCTTGAGAGCTGCTTGGAAGCCTGATGGTGTGTGAAGTTAGTGAGCCAAATGGAGTTGTTCTCCCACAAGAACCACTCGGCTGATCCTTCTTCAATATGCCCTTCAGCAACATGCAGTGTTTCCTTGATTGAATTAGCTCTCACACCAATATTTGCGTCTAGAGCCTTTGCATTGAGGGCTATCTGAAAACGGCTGTGGCGCTGAAGTTGCCTGTGAATGTGGAGTTGGTGGCATGTGAAACCCGCATGTGGAGCATTCGTTTGTGTGGGATGCTGACCAAGCATCATTTCAGTCCTAGTCACACAAAGAGCACTAAGCATAGAGTGTGAAAACTGAGTTTCCTTGAGAGCTGCTTGGAAGCCTGATGGTGTGTGAAGTTAGTGAGCCAAATGGAGTTGTTCTCCCACAAGAACCACTCGGCTGATCCTTCTTCAATATGCCCTTCACCAACGTGCAGTGTTTCCTTGATTGAATTAGCTCTCACACCAATATTTGCGTCTAGAGCCTTTGCATTGAGGGCTATCTGAAAACGGCTGTGGCGCTGAAGTTGCCTGTGAATGTGGAGTTGGTGGCATGTGAAACCCGCATGTGGAGCATTCGTTTGTGTGGGATGCTCTTCCAGGTTCATTTCAGTCCTAGGCACACAAAGGGCACTAAGCATAGAGTGTGAAAACTGAGTTTCCTTGAGAGCTGCTTGGAAGCCTGATGGTGTGTGAAGTTAGTGAGCCAAATGGAGTTGTTCTCCCACAAGAACCACTTGGCTGATCCTTCTTCAATATGCCCTTCACCAACATGCAGTGTTTCCTTGATTGAATTAGCTCTCACACCAATATTTGCGTCTAGAGCCTTTGCATTGAGGGCTATCTGAAAACGGCTGTGGCGCTGAAGTTGCCTGTCAATTTGGAGTTGGTGGCATGTGAAACCCGCATGTGGAGCATTCGTTTGTGTGGGATGCTGACCAAGCGTCATTTCAGTCCTAGGCACACAAAGAGCACTAAGCATAGAGTGTGAAAACTGAGTTTCCTTGAGAGCTGCTTGGAAGCCTGATGGTGTGTGAAGTTAGTGAGCCAAATGGAGTTGTTCTCCCACAAGAACCACTCGGCTGATCCTTCTTCAATATGCCCTTCACCAACATGCAGTGTTTCCTTGATTGAATTAGCTCTCACACCAATATTTGCGTCTAGAGCCTTTGCATTGAGGGCTCTCTGAAAACGGCTGTGGCGCTGAAGTTGCCTGTCAATTTGGAGTTGGTGGCATGTGAAACCCGCATGTGGAGCATTCGTTTGTGTGGGATGCTCTACCAGGTTCATTCCTAGATAATGCACTCAAAGGGCACTAAGCATAGAGTGTGAAAACTGAGTTTGCTTGAGAGCTGCTTGGAAGCCTGATGGTGTGTGAAGTTAGTGAGCCAAATGGAGTTGTTCTCCCACAAGAACCACTCGGCTGATCCTTCTTCAATATGCCCTTCACCAACATGCAGTGTTTCCTTGATTGAATTAGCTCTCACACCAATATTTGCGTCTAGAGCCTTTGCATTGAGGGCTATCTGAAAACGGCTGTGGCGCTGAAGTTGCCTGTGAATGTGGAGTTGGTGGCATGTGAAACCCGCATGTGGAGCATTCGTTTGTGTGGGATGCTGACCCAGCTTCATTTCAGTCCTAGGCACACAAAGAGCACTAAGCATAGAGTGTGAAAACTGAGTTTCCTTGAGAGCTGCTTGGAAGCCTGATGGTGTGTGAAGTTAGTGAGCCAAATGGAGTTGTTCTCCCACAAGAACCACTCGGCTGATCCTTCTTCAATATGCCCTTCACCAACATGCAGTGTTTCCTTGATTGAATTAGCTCTCACACCAATATTTGCGTCTAGAGCCTTTGCATTGAGGGCTATCTGAAAACGGCTGTGGCGCTGAAGTTGCCTGTGAATGTGGAGTTGGTGGCATGTGAAACCCGCATGTGCAGCATTCGCTTGTGTGGGATGCTCTACCAGGTTCATTTCAGTCCTAGCCATACAAAGGGCACTAAGCATAGAGTGTGAAAACTGAGTTTCCTTGAGAGCTGCTTGGAAGCCTGATGGTGTGTGAAGTTAGTGAGCCAAATGGAGTTGTTCTCCCACAAGAACCACTCGGCTGATCCTTCTTCAATATGCCCTTCACCAACATGCAGTGTTTCCTTGATTGAATTAGCTCTCACACCAATATTTGCGTCTAGAGCCTTTGCATTGAGGGCTATCTGAAAACGGCTGTGGCGCTGAAGTTGCCTGTGAATGTGGAGTTGGTGGCATGTGAAACCCGCATGTGGAGCATTCGTTTGTGTGGGATGCTCTACCAGGTTCATTCCTAGATAATGCACTCAAAGGGCACTAAGCATAGAGTGTGAAAACTGAGTTTCCTTGAGAGCTGCTTGGAAGCCTGATGGTGTGTGAAGTTAGTGAGCCAAATGGAGTTGTTCTCCCACAAGAACCACTCGGCTGATCCTTCTTCAATATGCCCTTCACCAACATGCAGTGTTTCCTTGATTGAATTAGCTCTCACACCAATATTTGCGTCTAGAGCCTTTGCATTGAGGGCTATCTGAAAACGGCTGTGGCGCTGAAGTTGCCTGTGAATGTGGAGTTGGTGGCATGTGAAACCCGCATGTGGAGCATTCGTTTGTGTGTGATGCTCTACCAGGTTCATTTCAGTCCTAGCCATACAAAGGGCACTAAGCCTAGAGTGTGAAAACTGAGTTTCCTTGAGAGCTGCTTGGAAGCCTGATGGTGTGTGACGTTAGTGAGCCAAATGGAGTTGTTCTCCCACAAGAACCACTCGGCTGATCCTTCTTCAATATGCCCTTCACCAACGTGCAGTGTTTCCTTGATTGAATTAGCTCTCACACCAATATTTGCGTCTAGAGCCTTTGCATTGAGGGCTATCTGAAAACGGCTGTGGCGCTGAAGTTGCCTGTGAATGTGGAGTTGGTGGCATGTGAAACCCGCATGTGGAGCATTCGTTTGTGTGGGATGCTCTTCCAGGTTCATTTCAGTCCTAGGCACACAAAGGGCACTAAGCATAGAGTGTGAAAACTGAGTTTCCTTGAGAGCTGCTTGGAAGCCTGATGGTGTGTGAAGTTAGTGAGCCAAATGGAGTTGTTCTCCCACAAGAACCACTTGGCTGATCCTTCTTCAATATGCCCTTCACCAACATGCAGTGTTTCCTTGATTGAATTAGCTCTCACACCAATATTTGCGTCTAGAGCCTTTGCATTGAGGGCTATCTGAAAACGGCTGTGGCGCTGAAGTTGCCTGTCAATTTGGAGTTGGTGGCATGTGAAACCCGCATGTGGAGCATTCGTTTGTGTGGGATGCTGACCAAGCGTCATTTCAGTCCTAGGCACACAAAGAGCACTAAGCATAGAGTGTGAAAACTGAGTTTCCTTGAGAGCTGCTTGGAAGCCTGATGGTGTGTGAAGTTAGTGAGCCAAATGGAGTTGTTCTCCCACAAGAACCACTCGGCTGATCCTTCTTCAATATGCCCTTCACCAACATGCAGTGTTTCCTTGATTGAATTAGCTCTCACACCAATATTTGCGTCTAGAGCCTTTGCATTGAGGGCTCTCTGAAAACGGCTGTGGCGCTGAAGTTGCCTGTCAATTTGGAGTAGGTGGCATGTGAAACCCGCATGTGGAGCATTCGTTTGTGTGGGATGCTCTACCAGGTTCATTCCTAGATAATGCACTCAAAGGGCACTAAGCATAGAGTGTGAAAACTGAGTTTCCTTGAGAGCTGCTTGGAAGCCTGATGGTGTGTGAAGTTAGTGAGCCAAATGGAGTTGTTCTCCCACAAGAACCACTCGGCTGATCCTTCTTCAATATGCCCTTCACCAACATGCAGTGTTTCCTTGATTGAATTAGCTCTCACAACAATATTTGCGTCTAGAGCCTTTGCATTGAGGGCTATCTGAAAACGGCTGTGGCGCTGAAGTTGCCTGTGAATGTGGAGTTGGTGGCATGTGAAACCCGCATGTGGAGCATTCGTTTGTGTGGGATGCTGACCCAGCTTCATTTCAGTCCTAGGCACACAAAGAGCACTAAGCATAGAGTGTGAAAACTGAGTTTCCTTGAGAGCTGCTTGGAAGCCTGATGGTGTGTGAAGTTAGTGAGCCAAATGGAGTTGTTCTCCCACAAGAACCACTCGGCTGATCCTTCTTCAATATGCCCTTCACCAACATGCAGTGTTTCCTTGATTGAATTAGCTCTCACACCAATATTTGCGTCTAGAGCCTTTGCATTGAGGGCTATCTGAAAACGGCTGTGGCGCTGAAGTTGCCTGTGAATGTGGAGTTGGTGGCATGTGAAACCCGCATGTGCAGCATTCGCTTGTGTGGGATGCTCTTCCAGGTTCATTTCAGTCCTAGCCATACAAAGGGCACTAAGCATAGAGTGTGAAAACTGAGTTTCCTTGAGAGCTGCTTGGAAGCCTGATGGTGTGTGAAGTTAGTGAGCCAAATGGAGTTGTTCTCCCACAAGAACCACTCGGCTGATCCTTCTTCAATATGCCCTTCACCAACATGCAGTGTTTCCTTGATTGAATTAGCTCTCACACCAATATTTGCGTCTAGAGCCTTTGCATTGAGGGCTATCTGAAAACGGCTGTGGCGCTGAAGTTGCCTGTGAATGTGGAGTTGGTGGCATGTGAAACCCGCATGTGGAGCATTCGTTTGTGTGGGATGCTCTACCAGGTTCATTCCTAGATAATGCACTCAAAGGGCACTAAGCATAGAGTGTGAAAACTGAGTTTCCTTGAGAGCTGCTTGGAAGCCTGATGGTGTGTGAAGTTAGTGAGCCAAATGGAGTTGTTCTCCCACAAGAACCACTCGGCTGATCCTTCTTCAATATGCCCTTCACCAACATGCAGTGTTTCCTTGATTGAATTAGCTCTCACACCAATATTTGCGTCTAGAGCCTTTGCATTGAGGGCTATCTGAAAACGGCTGTGGCGCTGAAGTTGCCTGTGAATGTGGAGTTGGTGGCATGTGAAACCCGCATGTGGAGCATTCGTTTGTGTGTGATGCTCTACCAGGTTCATTTCAGTCCTAGCCATACAAAGGGCACTAAGCCTAGAGTGTGAAAACTGAGTTTCCTTGAGAGCTGCTTGGAAGCCTGATGGTGTGTGACGTTAGTGAGCCAAATGGAGTTGTTCTCCCACAAGAACCACTCGGCTGATTCTTCTTCAATATGCCCTTCTCCAACATGCAGTGTTTCCTTGATTGAATTAGCTCTCACACCAATATTTGCGTCTAGAGCCTTTGCATTGAGGGCTATCTGAAAACGGCTGTGGCGCTGAAGTTGCCTGTGAATGTGGAGTTGGTGGCATGTGAAACCCGTATGTGGAGCATTCGTTTGTGTGGTATGCTCTACCAGGTTCATTCCTAGATAATGCACTCAAAGGGCACTAAGCATAGAGTGTGAAAACTGAGTTTCCTTGAGAGCTGCTTGGAAGCCTGATGGTGTGTGAAGTTAGTGAGCCAAATGGAGTTGTTCTCCCACAAGAACCACTCGGCTGATCCTTCTTCAATATGCCCTTCACCAACATGCAGTGTTTCCTTGATTGAATTAGCTCTCACACCAATATTTGCGTCTAGAGCCTTTGCATTGAGGGCTATCTGAAAACGGCTGTGGCGCTGAAGTTGCCTGTCAATTTGGAGTTGGTGGCATGTGAAACCCGCATGTGGAGCATTCGTTTGTGTGGGATGCTCTACCAGGTTCATTTCAGTCCTAGCCATACAAAGGGCACTAAGCATAGAGTGTGAAAACTGAGTTTCCTTGAGAGCTGCTTGGAAGCCTGATGGTGTGTGAAGTTAGTGAGCCAAATGGAGTTGTTCTCCCACAAGAACCACTCGGCTGATTCTTCTTCAATATGCCCTTCACCAACATGCAGTGTTTCCTTGATTGAATTAGCTCTCACACCAATATTTGCGTCTAGAGCCTTTGCATTGAGGGCTATCTGAAAACGGCTGTGGCGCTTAAGTTGCCTGTGAATGTGGAGTTGGTGGCATGTGAAACCCGCATGTGGAGCATTCGTTTGTGTGGGATGCTCTACCAGGTTCATTCCTAGATATTGCACTCAAAGGGCACTAAGCATAGAGTGTGAAAACTGAGTTTGCTTGAGAGCTGCTTGGAAGCCTGATGGTGTGTGAAGTTAGTGAGCCAAATGGAGTTGTTCTCCCACAAGAACCACTCGGCTGATCCTTCTTCAATATGCCCTTCAGCAACATGCAGTGTTTCCTTGATTGAATTAGCTCTCACACCAATATTTGCGTCTAGAGCCTTTGCATTGAGGGCTATCTGAAAACGGCTGTGGCGCTGAAGTTGCCTGTCAATTTGGAGTTGTTGGCATGTGAAACCCGCATGTGGAGCATTCGTTTGTGTGGGATGCTGACCAAGCTTCATTTCAGTCCTAGGCACACAAAGAGCACTAAGCCTAGAGTGTGAAAACTGAGTTTCCTTGAGAGCTGCTTGGAAGCCTGATGGTGTGTGAAGTTAGTGAGCCAAATGGAGTTGTTCTCCCACAAGAACCACTCGGCTGATCCTTCTTCAATATGCCCTTCACCAACATGCAGTGTTTCCTTGATTGAATTAGCTCTCACACCAATATTTGCGTCTAGAGCCTTTGCATTGAGGGCTATCTGAAAACGGCTGTGGCGCTGAAGTTGCCTGTCAATTTGGAGTTGGTGGCATGTGAAACCCGCATGTGGAGCATTCGTTTGTGTGGGATGCTCTACCAGGTTCATTTCAGTCCTAGCCATACAAAGGGCACTAAGCATAGAGTGTGAAAACTGAGTTTCCTTGAGAGCTGCTTGGAAGCCTGATGGTGTGTGAAGTTAGTGAGCCAAATGGAGTTGTTCTCCCACAAGAACCACTCGGCTGATCCTTCTTCAATATGCCCTTCACCAACATGCAGTGTTTCCTTGATTGAATTAGCTCTCACACCAATATTTGCGTCTAGAGCCTTTGCATTGAGGGCTATCTGAAAACAGCTGTGGCGCTGAAGTTGCCTGTGAATGTGGAGTTGGTGGCATGTGAAACCCGCATGTGGAGCATTCGTTTGTGTGGGATGCTGACCAAGCATCATTTCAGTCCTAGGCACACAAAGAGCACTAAGCCTAGAGTGTGAAAACTGAGTTTCCTTGAGAGCTGCTTGGAAGCCTGATGGTGTGTGAAGTTAGTGAGCCAAATGGAGTTGTTCTCCCACAAGAACCACTCGGCTGATCCTTCTTCAATATGCCCTTCACCAACATGCAGTGTTTCCTTGATTGAATTAGCTCTCACACCAATATTTGCGTCTAGAGCCTTTGCATTGAGGGCTATCTGAAAACGGCTGTGGCGCTGAAGTTGCCTGTGAATGTGGAGTTGGTGGCTTGTGAAACCCGCATGTGGAGCATTCGTTTGTGTGGGATGCTCTACCAGGTTCATTCCTAGATATTGCACTCAAAGGGCACTAAGCATAGAGTGTGAAAACTGAGTTTCCTTGAGAGCTGCTTGGAAGCCTGATGGTGTGTGAAGTTAGTGAGCCAAATGGAGTTGTTCTCCCACAAAAACCACTCGGCTGATTCTTCTTCAATATGCCCTTCACCAACATGCAGTGTTTCCTTGATTGAATTAGCTCTCACACCAATATTTGCGTCTAGAGCCTTTGCATTGAGGGCTATCTGAAAACGGCTGTGGCGCTTAAGTTGCCTGTGAATGTGGAGTTGGTGGCATGTGAAACCCGCATGTGGAGCATTCGTTTGTGTGGGATGCTCTACCAGGTTCATTCCTAGATATTGCACTCAAAGGGCACTAAGCATAGAGTGTGAAAACTGAGTTTGCTTGAGAGCTGCTTGGAAGCCTGATGGTGTGTGAAGTTAGTGAGCCAAATGGAGTTGTTCTCCCACAAGAACCACTCGGCTGATCCTTCTTCAATATGCCCTTCAGCAACATGCAGTGTTTCCTTGATTGAATTAGCTCTCACACCAATATTTGCGTCTAGAGCCTTTGCATTGAGGGCTATCTGAAAACGGCTGTGGCGCTGAAGTTGCCTGTGAATGTGGAGTTGGTGGCATGTGAAACCCGCATGTGGAGCACTCGTTTATGTGGGATGCTCTCCAAGCTTCATTTCAGTCCTAGTCACTCAAAGGGCACTAAGCATAGAGTGTGAAAACTGAGTTTCCTTGAGAGCTGCTTGGCAGCCTGATGGTGTGTGAAGTTAGTGAGCCAAATGGAGTTGTTCTCCCACAAGAACCACTCGGCTGATCCTTCTTCAATATGCCCTTCACCAACATGCAGTGTTTCCTTGATTGAATTAGCTCTCACACCAATATTTGCGTCTAGAGCCTTTGCATTGAGGGCTATCTGAAAACGGCTGTGGCGCTGAAGTTGTCTGTGAATGTGGAGTTGGTGGCATGTGAAACCCGCATGTGGAGCATTCGTTTGTGTGGGATGCTCTTCCAGGTTCATTTCAGTCCTAGCCATACAAAGGGCACTAAGCATAGAGTGTGAAAACTGAGTTTCCTTGAGAGCTGCTTGGAAGCCTGATGGTGTGTGAAGTTAGTGAGCCAAATGGAGTTGTTCTCCCACAAGAACCACTTGGCTGATCCTTCTTCAATATGCCCTTCACCAACATGCAGTCTTTCCTTGATTGAATTAGCTCTCACACCAATATTTGCGTCTAGAGCCTTTGCATTGAGGGCTATCTGAAAACGGCTGTGGCGCTGAAGTTGCCTGTCAATTTGGAGTTGTTGGCATGTGAAACCCGCATGTGGAGCATTCGTTTGTGTGGGATGCTGACCAAGCTTCATTTCAGTCCTAGGCACACAAAGAGCACTAAGCATAGAGTGTGAAAACTGAGTTTCCTTGAGAGCTGCTTGGAAGCCTGATGGTGTGTGAAGTTAGTGAGCCAAATGGAGTTGTTCTCCCACAAGAACCACTCTGCTGATCCTTCTTCAATATGCCCTTCACCAACATGCAGTGTTTCCTTGATTGAATTAGCTCTCACACCAATATTTGCGTCTAGAGCCTTTGCATTGAGGGCTATCTGAAAACGGCTGTGGCGCTGAAGTTGCCTGTCAATTTGGAGTTGGTGGCATGTGAAACCCGCATGTGGAGCATTCGTTTGTGTGGGATGCTCTACCAGGTTCATTTCAGTCCTAGCCATACAAAGGGCACTAAGCATAGAGTGTGAAAACTGAGTTTCCTTGAGAGCTGCTTGGAAGCCTGATGGTGTGTGAAGTTAGTGAGCCAAATGGAGTTGTTCTCCCACAAGAACCACTCGGCTGATCCTTCTTCAATATGCCCTTCACCAACATGCAGTGTTTCCTTGATTGAATTAGCTCTCACACCAATATTTGCGTCTAGAGCCTTTGCATTGAGGGCTATCTGAAAACGGCTGTGGCGCTGAAGTTGCCTGTGAATGTGGAGTTGTTGGCATGTGAAACCCGCATGTGGAGCATTCGTTTGTGTGGGATGCTGACCAAGCATCATTTCAGTCCTAGGCACACAAAGAGCACTAAGCCTAGAGTGTGAAAACTGAGTTTCCTTGAGAGCTGCTTGGAAGCCTGATGGTGTGTGAAGTTAGTGAGCCAAATGGAGTTGTTCTCCCACAAGAACCACTCGGCTGATCCTTCTTCAATATGCCCTTCACCAACATGCAGTGTTTCCTTGATTGAATTAGCTCTCACACCAATATTTGCGTCTAGAGCCTTTGCATTGAGGGCTATCTGAAAACGGCTGTGGCGCTGAAGTTGCCTGTGAATGTGGAGTTGGTGGCTTGTGAAACCCGCATGTGGAGCATTCGTTTGTGTGGGATGCTCTACCAGGTTCATTCCTAGATAATGCACTCAAAGGACACTAAGCATAGAGTGTGAAAACTGAGTTTCCTTGAGAGCTGCTTGGAAGCCTGATGGTGTGTGAAGTTAGTGAGCCAAATGGAGTTGTTCTCCCACAAGAACCACTCGGCTGATTCTTCTTCAATATGCCCTTCACCAACATGCAGTGTTTCCTTGATTGAATTAGCTCTCACACCAATATTTGCGTCTAGAGCCTTTGCATTGAGGGCTATCTGAAAACGGCTGTGGCGCTGAAGTTGCCTGTGAATGTGGAGTTGGTGGCATGTGAAACCCGCATGTGGAGCATTCGTTTGTGTGGTATGCTCTACCAGGTTCATTCCTAGATATTGCACTCAAAGGGCACTAAGCATAGAGTGTGAAAACTGAGTTTGCTTGAGAGCTGCTTGGAAGCCTGATGGTGTGTGAAGTTAGTGAGCCAAATGGAGTTGTTCTCCCACAAGAACCACTCGGCTGATCCTTCTTCAATATGCCCTTCAGCAACATGCAGTGTTTCCTTGATTGAATTAGCTCTCACACCAATATTTGCGTCTAGAGCCTTTGCATTGAGGGCTATCTGAAAACGGCTGTGGCGCTGAAGTTGCCTGTGAATGTGGAGTTGGTGGCATGTGAAACCCGCATGTGGAGCATTCGTTTGTGTGGGATGCTGACCAAGCATCATTTCAGTCCTAGTCACACAAAGAGCACTAAGCATAGAGTGTGAAAACTGAGTTTCCTTGAGAGCTGCTTGGAAGCCTGATGGTGTGTGAAGTTAGTGAGCCAAATGGAGTTGTTCTCCCACAAGAACCACTCGGCTGATCCTTCTTCAATATGCCCTTCACCAACGTGCAGTGTTTCCTTGATTGAATTAGCTCTCACACCAATATTTGCGTCTAGAGCCTTTGCATTGAGGGCTATCTGAAAACGGCTGTGGCGCTGAAGTTGCCTGTGAATGTGGAGTTGGTGGCATGTGAAACCCGCATGTGGAGCATTCGTTTGTGTGGGATGCTCTTCCAGGTTCATTTCAGTCCTAGGCACACAAAGGGCACTAAGCATAGAGTGTGAAAACTGAGTTTCCTTGAGAGCTGCTTGGAAGCCTGATGGTGTGTGAAGTTAGTGAGCCAAATGGAGTTGTTCTCCCACAAGAACCACTTGGCTGATCCTTCTTCAATATGCCCTTCACCAACATGCAGTGTTTCCTTGATTGAATTAGCTCTCACACCAATATTTGCGTCTAGAGCCTTTGCATTGAGGGCTATCTGAAAACGGCTGTGGCGCTGAAGTTGCCTGTCAATTTGGAGTTGGTGGCATGTGAAACCCGCATGTGGAGCATTCGTTTGTGTGGGATGCTGACCAAGCTTCATTTCAGTCCTAGGCACACAAAGAGCACTAAGCATAGAGTGTGAAAACTGAGTTTCCTTGAGAGCTGCTTGGAAGCCTGATGGTGTGTGAAGTTAGTGAGCCAAATGGAGTTGTTCTCCCACAAGAACCACTCGGCTGATCCTTCTTCAATATGCCCTTCACCAACATGCAGTGTTTCCTTGATTGAATTAGCTCTCACACCAATATTTGCGTCTAGAGCCTTTGCATTGAGGGCTCTCTGAAAACGGCTGTGGCGCTGAAGTTGCCTGTCAATTTGGAGTTGGTGGCATGTGAAACCCGCATGTGGAGCATTCGTTTGTGTGGGATGCTCTACCAGGTTCATTTCAGTCCTAGCCATACAAAGGGCACTAAGCATAGAGTGTGAAAACTGAGTTTCCTTGAGAGCTGCTTGGAAGCCTGATGGTGTGTGAAGTTAGTGAGCCAAATGGAGTTGTTCTCCCACAAGAACCACTCGGCTGATTCTTCTTCAATATGCCCTTCACCAACATGCAGTGTTTCCTTGATTGAATTAGCTCTCACACCAATATTTGCGTCTAGAGCCTTTGCATTGAGGGCTATCTGAAAACGGCTGTGGCGCTTAAGTTGCCTGTGAATGTGGAGTTGGTGGCATGTGAAACCCGCATGTGGAGCATTCGTTTGTGTGGGATGCTCTACTAGGTTCATTCCTAGATATTGCACTCAAAGGGCACTAAGCATAGAGTGTGAAAACTGAGTTTGCTTGAGAGCTGCTTGGAAGCCTGATGGTGTGTGAAGTTAGTGAGCCAAATGGAGTTGTTCTCCCACAAGAACCACTCGGCTGATCCTTCTTCAATATGCCCTTCAGCAACATGCAGTGTTTCCTTGATTGAATTAGCTCTCACACCAATATTTGCGTCTAGAGCCTTTGCATTGAGGGCTATCTGAAAACGGCTGTGGCGCTGAAGTTGCCTGTCAATTTGGAGTTGTTGGCATGTGAAACCCGCATGTGGAGCATTCGTTTGTGTGGGATGCTGACCAAGCTTCATTTCAGTCCTAGGCACACAAAGAGCACTAAGCCTAGAGTGTGAAAACTGAGTTTCCTTGAGAGCTGCTTGGAAGCCTGATGGTGTGTGAAGTTAGTGAGCCAAATGGAGTTGTTCTCCCACAAGAACCACTCGGCTGATCCTTCTTCAATATGCCCTTCACCAACATGCAGTGTTTCCTTGATTGAATTAGCTCTCACACCAATATTTGCGTCTAGAGCCTTTGCATTGAGGGCTATCTGAAAACGGCTGTGGCGCTGAAGTTGCCTGTCAATTTGGAGTTGGTGGCATGTGAAACCCGCATGTGGAGCATTCGTTTGTGTGGGATGCTCTACCAGGTTCATTTCAGTCCTAGCCATACAAAGGGCACTAAGCATAGAGTGTGAAAACTGAGTTTCCTTGAGAGCTGCTTGGAAGCCTGATGGTGTGTGAAGTTAGTGAGCCAAATGGAGTTGTTCTCCCACAAGAACCACTCGGCTGATCCTTCTTCAATATGCCCTTCACCAACATGCAGTGTTTCCTTGATTGAATTAGCTCTCACACCAATATTTGCGTCTAGAGCCTTTGCATTGAGGGCTATCTGAAAACGGCTGTGGCGCTGAAGTTGCCTGTGAATGTGGAGTTGGTGGCATGTGAAACCCGCATGTGGAGCATTCGTTTGTGTGGGATGCTGACCAAGCATCATTTCAGTCCTAGGCACACAAAGAGCACTAAGCCTAGAGTGTGAAAACTGAGTTTCCTTGAGAGCTGCTTGGAAGCCTGATGGTGTGTGAAGTTAGTGAGCCAAATGGAGTTGTTCTCCCACAAGAACCACTCGGCTGATCCTTCTTCAATATGCCCTTCACCAACATGCAGTGTTTCCTTGATTGAATTAGCTCTCACACCAATATTTGCGTCTAGAGCCTTTGCATTGAGGGCTATCTGAAAACGGCTGTGGCGCTGAAGTTGCCTGTGAATGTGGAGTTGGTGGCTTGTGAAACCCGCATGTGGAGCATTCGTTTGTGTGGGATGCTCTACCAGGTTCATTCCTAGATATTGCACTCAAAGGGCACTAAGCATAGAGTGTGAAAACTGAGTTTCCTTGAGAGCTGCTTGGAAGCCTGATGGTGTGTGAAGTTAGTGAGCCAAATGGAGTTGTTCTCCCACAAAAACCACTCGGCTGATTCTTCTTCAATATGCCCTTCACCAACATGCAGTGTTTCCTTGATTGAATTAGCTCTCACACCAATATTTGCGTCTAGAGCCTTTGCATTGAGGGCTATCTGAAAACGGCTGTGGCGCTTAAGTTGCCTGTGAATGTGGAGTTGGTGGCATGTGAAACCCGCATGTGGAGCATTCGTTTGTGTGGGATGCTCTACCAGGTTCATTCCTAGATATTGCACTCAAAGGGCACTAAGCATAGAGTGTGAAAACTGAGTTTGCTTGAGAGCTGCTTGGAAGCCTGATGGTGTGTGAAGTTAGTGAGCCAAATGGAGTTGTTCTCCCACAAGAACCACTCGGCTGATCCTTCTTCAATATGCCCTTCAGCAACATGCAGTGTTTCCTTGATTGAATTAGCTCTCACACCAATATTTGCGTCTAGAGCCTTTGCATTGAGGGCTATCTGAAAACGGCTGTGGCGCTGAATTTGCCTGTGAATGTGGAGTTGGTGGCATGTGAAACCCGCATGTGGAGCACTCGTTTATGTGGGATGCTCTCCAAGCTTCATTTCAGTCCTAGTCACTCAAAGGGCACTAAGCATAGAGTGTGAAAACTGAGTTTCCTTGAGAGCTGCTTGGCAGCCTGATGGTGTGTGAAGTTAGTGAGCCAAATGGAGTTGTTCTCCCACAAGAACCACTCGGCTGATCCTTCTTCAATATGCCCTTCACCAACATGCAGTGTTTCCTTGATTGAATTAGCTCTCACACCAATATTTGCGTCTAGAGCCTTTGCATTGAGGGCTATCTGAAAACGGCTGTGGCGCTGAAGTTGTCTGTGAATGTGGAGTTGGTGGCATGTGAAACCCGCATGTGGAGCATTCGTTTGTGTGGGATGCTCTTCCAGGTTCATTTCAGTCCTAGCCATACAAAGGGCACTAAGCATAGAGTTTGAAAACTGAGTTTCCTTGAGAGCTGCTTGGAAGCCTGATGGTGTGTGAAGTTAGTGAGCCAAATGGAGTTGTTCTCCCACAAGAACCACTTGGCTGATCCTTCTTCAATATGCCCTTCACCAACATGCAGTCTTTCCTTGATTGAATTAGCTCTCACACCAATATTTGCGTCTAGAGCCTTTGCATTGAGGGCTATCTGAAAACGGCTGTGGCGCTGAAGTTGCCTGTCAATTTGGAGTTGTTGGCATGTGAAACCCGCATGTGGAGCATTCGTTTGTGTGGGATGCTGACCAAGCTTCATTTCAGTCCTAGGCACACAAAGAGCACTAAGCATAGAGTGTGAAAACTGAGTTTCCTTGAGAGCTGCTTGGAAGCCTGATGGTGTGTGAAGTTAGTGAGCCAAATGGAGTTGTTCTCCCACAAGAACCACTCTGCTGATCCTTCTTCAATATGCCCTTCACCAACATGCAGTGTTTCCTTGATTGAATTAGCTCTCACACCAATATTTGCGTCTAGAGCCTTTGCATTGAGGGCTATCTGAAAACGGCTGTGGCGCTGAAGTTGCCTGTCAATTTGGAGTTGGTGGCATGTGAAACCCGCATGTGGAGCATTCGTTTGTGTGGGATGCTCTACCAGGTTCATTTCAGTCCTAGCCATACAAAGGGCACTAAGCATAGAGTGTGAAAACTGAGTTTCCTTGAGAGCTGCTTGGAAGCCTGATGGTGTGTGAAGTTAGTGAGCCAAATGGAGTTGTTCTCCCACAAGAACCACTCGGCTGATCCTTCTTCAATATGCCCTTCACCAACATGCAGTGTTTCCTTGATTGAATTAGCTCTCACACCAATATTTGCGTCTAGAGCCTTTGCATTGAGGGCTATCTGAAAACGGCTGTGGCGCTGAAGTTGCCTGTGAATGTGGAGTTGTTGGCATGTGAAACCCGCATGTGGAGCATTCGTTTGTGTGGGATGCTGACCAAGCATCATTTCAGTCCTAGGCACACAAAGAGCACTAAGCCTAGAGTGTGAAAACTGAGTTTCCTTGAGAGCTGCTTGGAAGCCTGATGGTGTGTGAAGTTAGTGAGCCAAATGGAGTTGTTCTCCCACAAGAACCACTCGGCTGATCCTTCTTCAATATGCCCTTCACCAACATGCAGTGTTTCCTTGATTGAATTAGCTCTCACACCAATATTTGCGTCTAGAGCCTTTGCATTGAGGGCTATCTGAAAACGGCTGTGGCGCTGAAGTTGCCTGTGAATGTGGAGTTGGTGGCTTGTGAAACCCGCATGTGGAGCATTCGTTTGTGTGGGATGCTCTACCAGGTTCATTCCTAGATAATGCACTCAAAGGACACTAAGCATAGAGTGTGAAAACTGAGTTTCCTTGAGAGCTGCTTGGAAGCCTGATGGTGTGTGAAGTTAGTGAGCCAAATGGAGTTGTTCTCCCACAAGAACCACTCGGCTGATTCTTCTTCAATATGCCCTTCACCAACATGCAGTGTTTCCTTGATTGAATTAGCTCTCACACCAATATTTGCGTCTAGAGCCTTTGCATTGAGGGCTATCTGAAAACGGCTGTGGCGCTGAAGTTGCCTGTGAATGTGGAGTTGGTGGCATGTGAAACCCGCATGTGGAGCATTCGTTTGTGTGGTATGCTCTACCAGGTTCATTCCTAGATATTGCACTCAAAGGGCACTAAGCATAGAGTGTGAAAACTGAGTTTGCTTGAGAGCTGCTTGGAAGCCTGATGGTGTGTGAAGTTAGTGAGCCAAATGGAGTTGTTCTCCCACAAGAACCACTCGGCTGATCCTTCTTCAATATGCCCTTCAGCAACATGCAGTGTTTCCTTGATTGAATTAGCTCTCACACCAATATTTGCGTCTAGAGCCTTTGCATTGAGGGCTATCTGAAAACGGCTGTGGCGCTGAAGTTGCCTGTGAATGTGAAGTTGGTGGCATGTGAAACCCGCATGTGGAGCATTCGTTTGTGTGGGATGCTGACCAAGCATCATTTCAGTCCTAGTCACACAAAGAGCACTAAGCATAGAGTGTGAAAACTGAGTTTCCTTGAGAGCTGCTTGGAAGCCTGATGGTGTGTGAAGTTAGTGAGCCAAATGGAGTTGTTCTCCCACAAGAACCACTCGGCTGATCCTTCTTCAATATGCCCTTCACCAACGTGCAGTGTTTCCTTGATTGAATTAGCTCTCACACCAATATTTGCGTCTAGAGCCTTTGCATTGAGGGCTATCTGAAAACGGCTGTGGCGCTGAAGTTGCCTGTGAATGTGGAGTTGGTGGCATGTGAAACCCGCATGTGGAGCATTCGTTTGTGTGGGATGCTCTTCCAGGTTCATTTCAGTCCTAGGCACACAAAGGGCACTAAGCATAGAGTGTGAAAACTGAGTTTCCTTGAGAGCTGCTTGGAAGCCTGATGGTGTGTGAAGTTAGTGAGCCAAATGGAGTTGTTCTCCCACAAGAACCACTTGGCTGATCCTTCTTCAATATGCCCTTCACCAACATGCAGTGTTTCCTTGATTGAATTAGCTCTCACACCAATATTTGCGTCTAGAGCCTTTGCATTGAGGGCTATCTGAAAACGGCTGTGGCGCTGAAGTTGCCTGTCAATTTGGAGTTGGTGGCATGTGAAACCCGCATGTGGAGCATTCGTTTGTGTGGGATGCTGACCAAGCTTCATTTCAGTCCTAGGCACACAAAGAGCACTAAGCATAGAGTGTGAAAACTGAGTTTCCTTGAGAGCTGCTTGGAAGCCTGATGGTGTGTGAAGTTAGTGAGCCAAATGGAGTTGTTCTCCCACAAGAACCACTCGGCTGATCCTTCTTCAATATGCCCTTCACCAACATGCAGTGTTTCCTTGATTGAATTAGCTCTCACACCAATATTTGCGTCTAGAGCCTTTGCATTGAGGGCTCTCTGAAAACGGCTGTGGCGCTGAAGTTGCCTGTCAATTTGGAGTTGGTGGCATGTGAAACCCGCATGTGGAGCATTCGTTTGTGTGGGATGCTCTACCAGGTTCATTCCTAGATAATGCACTCAAAGGGCACTAAGCATAGAGTGTGAAAACTGAGTTTCCTTGAGAGCTGCTTGGAAGCCTGATGGTGTGTGAAGTTAGTGAGCCAAATGGAGTTGTTCTCCCACAAGAACCACTCGGCTGATCCTTCTTCAATATGCCCTTCACCAACATGCAGTGTTTCCTTGATTGAATTAGCTGTCACACCAATATTTGCGTCTAGAGCCTTTGCATTGAGGGCTATCTGAAAACGGCTGTGGCGCTGAAGTTGCCTGTGAATGTGGAGTTGGTGGCATGTGAAACCCGCATGTGGAGCATTCGTTTGTGTGTGATGCTCTACCAGGTTCATTTCAGTCCTAGCCATACAAAGGGCACTAAGCCTAGAGTGTGAAAACTGAGTTTCCTTGAGAGCTGCTTGGAAGCCTGATGGTGTGTGAAGTTAGTGAGCCCAATGGAGTTGTTCTCCCACAAGAACCACTCGGCTGATTCTTCTTCAATATGCCCTTCTCCAACATGCAGTGTTTCCTTGATTGAATTAGCTCTCACACCAATATTTGCGTCTAGAGCCTTTGCATTGAGGGCTCTCTGAAAACGGCTGTGGCGCTGAAGTTGCCTGTGAATGTGGAGTTGGTGGCATGTGAAACCCGTATGTGGAGCATTCGTTTGTGTGGTATGCTCTACCAGGTTCATTCCTAGATAATGCACTCAAAGGGCACTAAGCATAGAGTGTGAAAACTGAGTTTCCTTGAGAGCTGCTTGGAAGCCTGATGGTGTGTGAAGTTAGTGAGCCAAATGGAGTTGTTCTCCCACAAGAACCACTCGGCTGATCCTTCTTCAATATGCCCTTCACCAACATGCAGTGTTTCCTTGATTGAATTAGCTCTCACACCAATATTTGCGTCTAGAGCCTTTGCATTGAGGGCTATCTGAAAACGGCTGTGGCGCTGAAGTTGTCTGTGAATGTGGAGTTGGTGGCATGTGAAACCCGCATGTGGAGCATTCGTTTGTGTGGGATGCTCTTCCAGGTTCATTTCAGTCCTAGCCATACAAAGGGCACTAAGCATAGAGTGTGAAAACTGAGTTTCCTTGAGAGCTGCTTGGAAGCCTGATGGTGTGTGAAGTTAGTGAGCCAAATGGAGTTGTTCTCCCACAAGAACCACTCGGCTGATCCTTCTTCAATATGCCCTTCACCAACATGCAGTGTTTCCTTGATTGAATTAGCTCTCACACCAATATTTGCGTCTAGAGCCTTTGCATTGAGGGCTATCTGAAAACGGCTGTGGCGCTGAAGTTGCCTGTGAATGTGGAGTTGTTGGCATGTGAAACCCGCATGTGGAGCATTCGTTTGTGTGGGATGCTGACCAAGCTTCATTTCAGTCCTAGGCACACAAAGAGCACTAAGCATAGAGTGTGAAAACTGAGTTTCCTTGAGAGCTGCTTGGAAGCCTGATGGTGTGTGAAGTTAGTGAGCCAAATGGAGTTGTTCTCCCACAAGAACCACTCGGCTGATTCTTCTTCAATATGCCCTTCACCAACATGCAGTGTTTCCTTGATTGAATTAGCTCTCACACCAATATTTGCGTCTAGAGCCTTTGCATTGAGGGCTATCTGAAAACGGCTGTGGCGCTGAAGTTGCCTGTCAATTTGGAGTTGGTGGCATGTGAAACCCGCATGTGGAGCATTCGTTTGTGTGGGATGCTCTACCAGGTTCATTTCAGTCCTAGCCATACAAAGGGCACCTTGCATAGAGTGTGAAAACTGAGTTTCCTTGAGAGCTGCTTGGAAGCCTGATGGTGTGTGAAGTTAGTGAGCCAAATGGAGTTGTTCTCCCACAAGAACCACTCGGCTGATCCTTCTTCAATATGCCCTTCACCAACATGCAGTGTTTCCTTGATTGAATTAGCTCTCACACCAATATTTGCGTCTAGAGCCTTTGCATTGAGGGCTATCTGAAAACGGCTGTGGCGCTGAAGTTGCCTGTGAATGTGGAGTTGGTGGCATGTGAAACCCGCATGTGGAGCATTCGTTTGTGTGTGATGCTCTACCAGGTTCATTTCAGTCCTAGCCATACAAAGGGCACTAAGCCTAGAGTGTGAAAACTGAGTTTCCTTGAGAGCTGCTTGGAAGCCTGATGGTGTGTGAAGTTAGTGAGCCAAATGGAGTTGTTCTCCCACAAGAACCACTCGGCTGATCCTTCTTCAAAATGCCCTTCACCAACATGCAGTGTTTCCTTGATTGAATTAGCTCTCACACCAATATTTGCGTCTAGAGCCTTTGCATTGAGGGCTATCTGAAAACGGCTGTGGCGCTGAAGTTGCCTGTGAATGTGGAGTTGGTGGCATGTGAAACCCGCATGTGGAGCATTCGTTTGTGTGGGATGCTGACCAAGCATCATTTCAGTCCTAGTCACACAAAGAGCACTAAGCATAGAGTGTGAAAACTGAGTTTCCTTGAAAGCTGCTTGGAAGCCTGATGGTGTGTGAAGTTAGTGAGCCAAATGGAGTTGTTCTCCCACAAGAACCACTCGGCTGATCCTTCTTCAATATGCCCTTCACCAACGTGCAGTGTTTCCTTGATTGAATTAGCTCTCACACCAATATTTGCGTCTAGAGCCTTTGCATTGAGGGCTATCTGAAAACGGCTGTGGCGCTGAAGTTGCCTGTGAATGTGGAGTTGGTGGCATGTGAAACCCGCATGTGGAGCATTCGTTTGTGGGTGTGGGATGCTCTTCCAGGTTCATTTCAGTCCTAGGCACACAAAGGGCACTAAGCATAGAGTGTGAAAACTGAGTTTCCTTGAGAGCTGCTTGGAAGCCTGATGGTGTGTGAAGTTAGTGAGCCAAATGGAGTTGTTCTCCCACAAGAACCACTTGGCTGATCCTTCTTCAATATGCCCTTCACCAACATGCAGTGTTTCCTTGATTGAATTAGCTCTCACACCAATATTTGCGTCTAGAGCCTTTGCATTGAGGGCTATCTGAAAACGGCTGTGGCGCTGAAGTTGCCTGTCAATTTGGAGTTGGTGGCATGTGAAACCCGCATGTGGAGCATTCGTTTGTGTGGGATGCTGACCAAGCTTCATTTCAGTCCTAGGCACACAAAGAGCACTAAGCATAGAGTGTGAAAACTGAGTTTCCTTGAGAGCTGCTTGGAAGCCTGATGGTGTGTGAAGTTAGTGAGCCAAATGGAGTTGTTCTCCCACAAGAACCACTCGGCTGATCCTTCTTCAATATGCCCTTCACCAACATGCAGTGTTTCCTTGATTGAATTAGCTCTCACACCAATATTTGCGTCTAGAGCCTTTGCATTGAGGGCTCTCTGAAAACGGCTGTGGCGCTGAAGTTGCCTGTCAATTTGGAGTTGGTGGCATGTGAAACCCGCATGTGGAGCATTCGTTTGTGTGGGATGCTCTACCAGGTTCATTCCTAGATAATGCACTCAAAGGGCACTAAGCATAGAGTGTGAAAACTGAGTTTCCTTGAGAGCTGCTTGGAAGCCTGATGGTGTGTGAAGTTAGTGAGCCAAATGGAGTTGTTCTCCCACAAGAACCACTCGGCTGATCCTTCTTCAATATGCCCTTCACCAACATGCAGTGTTTCCTTGATTGAATTAGCTCTCACACCAATATTTGCGTCTAGAGCCTTTGCATTGAGGGCTATCTGAAAACGGCTGTGGCGCTGAAGTTGCCTGTGAATGTGGAGTTGGTGGCATGTGAAACCCGCATGTGGAGCATTCGTTTGTGTGTGATGCTCTACCAGGTTCATTTCAGTCCTAGCCATACAAAGGGCACTAAGCCTAGAGTGTGAAAACTGAGTTTCCTTGAGAGCTGCTTGGAAGCCTGATGGTGTGTGAAGTTAGTGAGCCCAATGGAGTTGTTCTCCCACAAGAACCACTCGGCTGATTCTTCTTCAATATGCCCTTCTCCAACATGCAGTGTTTCCTTGATTGAATTAGCTCTCACACCAATATTTGCGTCTAGAGCCTTTGCATTGAGGGCTATCTGAAAACGGCTGTGGCGCTGAAGTTGCCTGTGAATGTGGAGTTGGTGGCATGTGAAACCCGTATGTGGAGCATTCGTTTGTGTGGTATGCTCTACCAGGTTCATTCCTAGATAATGCACTCAAAGGGCACTAAGCATAGAGTGTGAAAACTGAGTTTCCTTGAGAGCTGCTTGGAAGCCTGATGGTGTGTGAAGTTAGTGAGCCAAATGGAGTTGTTCTCCCACAAGAACCACTCGGCTGATCCTTCTTCAATATGCCCTTCACCAACATGCAGTGTTTCCTTGATTGAATTAGCTCTCACACCAATATTTGCGTCTAGAGCCTTTGCATTGAGGGCTATCTGAAAACGGCTGTGGCGCTTAAGTTGCCTGTGAATGTGGAGTTGGTGGCATGTGAAACCCGCATGTGGAGCATTCGTTTGTGTGGGATGCTCTTCCAGGTTCATTTCAGTCCTAGCCATACAAAGGGCACTAAGCATAGAGTGTGAAAACTGAGTTTCCTTGAGAGCTGCTTGGAAGCCTGATGGTGTGTGAAGTTAGTGAGCCAAATGGAGTTGTTCTCCCACAAGAACCACTCGGCTGATCCTTCTTCAATATGCCCTTCACCAACATGCAGTGTTTCCTTGATTGAATTAGCTCTCACACCAATATTTGCGTCTAGAGCCTTTGCATTGAGGGCTATCTGAAAACGGCTGTGGCGCTGAAGTTGCCTGTGAATGTGGAGTTGTTGGCATGTGAAACCCGCATGTGGAGCATTCGTTTGTGTGGGATGCTGACCAAGCTTCATTTCAGTCCTAGGCACACAAAGAGCACTAAGCATAGAGTGTGAAAACTGAGTTTCCTTGAGAGCTGCTTGGAAGCCTGATGGTGTGTGAAGTTAGTGAGCCAAATGGAGTTGTTCTCCCACAAGAACCACTCGGCTGATTCTTCTTCAATATGCCCTTCACCAACATGCAGTGTTTCCTTGATTGAATTAGCTCTCACACCAATATTTGCGTCTAGAGCCTTTGCATTGAGGGCTATCTGAAAACGGCTGTGGCGCTGAAGTTGCCTGTCAATTTGGAGTTGGTGGCATGTGAAACCCGCATGTGGAGCATTCGTTTGTGTGGGATGCTCTACCAGGTTCATTTCAGTCCTAGCCATACAAAGGGCACTAAGCATAGAGTGTGAAAACTGAGTTTCCTTGAGAGCTGCTTGGAAGCCTGATGGTGTGTGAAGTTAGTGAGCCAAATGGAGTTGTTCTCCCACAAGAACCACTCGGCTGATCCTTCTTCAATATGCCCTTCACCAACATGCAGTGTTTCCTTGATTGAATTAGCTCTCACACCAATATTTGCGTCTAGAGCCTTTGCATTGAGGGCTATCTGAAAACGGCTGTGGCGCTGAAGTTGCCTGTGAATGTGGAGTTGGTGGCATGTGAAACCCGCATGTGGAGCATTCGTTTGTGTGTGATGCTCTACCAGGTTCATTTCAGTCCTAGCCATACAAAGGGCACTAAGCCTAGAGTGTGAAAACTGAGTTTCCTTGAGAGCTGCTTGGAAGCCTGATGGTGTGTGAAGTTAGTGAGCCAAATGGAGTTGTTCTCCCACAAGAACCACTCGGCTGATTCTTCTTCAATATGCCCTTCTCCAACATGCAGTGTTTCCTTGATTGAATTAGCTCTCACACCAATATTTGCGTCTAGAGCCTTTGCATTGAGGGCTATCTGAAAACGGCTGTGGCGCTGAAGTTGCCTGTGAATGTGGAGTTGGTGGCATGTGAAACCCGTATGTGGAGCATTCGTTTGTGTGGTATGCTCTACCAGGTTCATTCCTAGATAATGCACTCAAAGGGCACTAAGCATAGAGTGTGAAAACTGAGTTTCCTTGAGAGCTGCTTGGAAGCCTGATGGTGTGTGAAGTTAGTGAGCCAAATGGAGTTGTTCTCCCACAAGAACCACTCGGCTGATCCTTCTTCAATATGCCCTTCACCAACATGCAGTGTTTCCTTGATTGAATTAGCTCTCACACCAATATTTGCGTCTAGAGCCTTTGCATTGAGGGCTATCTGAAAACGGCTGTGGCGCTGAAGTTGCCTGTGAATGTGGAGTTGGTGGCATGTGAAACCCGCATGTGGAGCATTCGTTTGTGTGGGATGCTCTTCCAGGTTCATTTCAGTCCTAGCCATACAAAGGGCACTAAGCATAGAGTGTGAAAACTGAGTTTCCTTGAGAGCTGCTTGGAAGCCTGATGGTGTGTGAAGTTAGTGAGCCAAATGGAGTTGTTCTCCCACAAGAACCACTTGGCTGATCCTTCTTCAATATGCCCTTCACCAACATGCAGTGTTTCCTTGATTGAATTAGCTCTCACACCAATATTTGCGTCTGGAGCCTTTGCATTGAGGGCTATCTGAAAACGGCTGTGGCGCTGAAGTTGCCTGTCAATTTGGAGTTGTTGGCATGTGAAACCCGCATGTGGAGCATTCGTTTGTGTGGGATGCTGACCAAGCTTCATTTCAGTCCTAGGCACACAAAGAGCACTAAGCATAGAGTGTGAAAACTGAGTTTCCTTGAGAGCTGCTTGGAAGCCTGATGGTGTGTGAAGTTAGTGAGCCAAATGGAGTTGTTCTCCCACAAGAACCACTCGGCTGATCCTTCTTCAATATGCCCTTCACCAACATGCAGTGTTTCCTTGATTGAATTAGCTCTCACACCAATATTTGCGTCTAGAGCCTTTGCATTGAGGGCTATCTGAAAACGGCTGTGGCGCTGAAGTTGCCTGTGAATGTGGAGTTGGTGGCATGTGAAACCCGCATGTGGAGCATTCGTTTGTGTGGGATGCTCTACCAGGTTCATTTCAGTCCTAGCCATACAAAGGGCACTAAGCATAGAGTGTGAAAACTGAGTTTCCTTGAGAGCTGCTTGGAAGCCTGATGGTGTGTGAAGTTAGTGAGCCAAATGGAGTTGTTCTCCCACAAGAACCACTCGGCTGATCCTTCTTCAATATGCCCTTCACCAACATGCAGTGTTTCCTTGATTGAATTAGCTCTCACACCAATATTTGCGTCTAGAGCCTTTGCATTGAGGGCTATCTGAAAACGGCTGTGGCGCTGAAGTTGCCTGTGAATGTGGAGTTGGTGGCATGTGAAACCCGCATGTGGAGCATTCGTTTGTGTGGGATGCTGACCAAGCATCATTTCAGTCCTAGGCACACAAAGAGCACTAAGCATAGAGTGTGAAAACTGAGTTTCCTTGAGAGCTGCTTGGAAGCCTGATGGTGTGTGAAGTTAGTGAGCCCAATGGAGTTGTTCTCCCACAAGAACCACTCGGCTGATCCTTCTTCAATATGCCCTTCACCAACATGCAGTGTTTCCTTGATTGAATTAGCTCTCACACCAATATTTGCGTCTAGAGCCTTTGCATTGAGGGCTATCTGAAAACGGCTGTGGCGCTGAAGTTGCCTGTGAATGTGGAGTTGGTGGCATGTGAAACCCGCGTGTGGAGCATTCGTTTGTGTGTGATGCTCTACCAGGTTCATTTCAGTCCTAGCCATACAAAGGGCACTAAGCCTAGAGTGTGAAAACTGAGTTTCCTTGAGAGCTGCTTGGAAGCCTGATGGTGTGTGAAGTTAGTGAGCCAAATGGAGTTGTTCTCCCACAAGAACCACTCGGCTGATTCTTCTTCAATATGCCCTTCTCCAACATGCAATGTTTCCTTGATTGAATTAGCTCTCACACCAATATTTGCGTCTAGAGCCTTTGCATTGAGGGCTATCTGAAAACGGCTGTGGCGCTGAAGTTGCCTGTGAATGTGGAGTTGGTGGCATGTGAAACCCGCATGTGGAGCATTCGTTTGTGTGGTATGCTCTACCAGGTTCATTCCTAGATAATGCACTCAAAGGGCACTAAGCATAGAGTGTGAAAACTGAGTTTCCTTGAGAGCTGCTTGGAAGCCTGATGGTGTGTGAAGTTAGTGAGCCAAATGGAGTTGTTCTCCCACAAGAACCACTCGGCTGATCCTTCTTCAATATGCCCTTCACCAACATGCAGTGTTTCCTTGATTGAATTAGCTCTCACACCAATATTTGCGTCTAGAGCCTTTGCATTGAGGGCTATCTGAAAACGGCTGTGGCGCTGAAGTTGCCTGTCAATTTGGAGTTGGTGGCATGTGAAACCCGCATGTGGAGCATTCGTTTGTGTGGGATGCTCTACCAGGTTCATTTCAGTCCTAGCCATACAAAGGGCACTAAGCATAGAGTGTGAAAACTGAGTTTCCTTGAGAGCTGCTTGGAAGCCTGATGGTGTGTGAAGTTAGTGAGCCAAATGGAGTTGTTCTCCCACAAGAACCACTCGGCTGATCCTTCTTCAATATGCCCTTCACCAACATGCAGTGTTTCCTTGATTGAATTAGCTCTCACACCAATATTTGCGTCTAGAGCCTTTGCATTGAGGGCTATCTGAAAACGGCTGTGGCGCTGAAGTTGCCTGTGAATGTGGAGTTGGTGGCATGTGAAACCCGCATGTGGAGCATTCGTTTGTGTGGGATGCTGACCAAGCATCATTTCAGTCCTAGGCACACAAAGAGCACTAAGCATAGAGTGTGAAAACTGAGTTTCCTTGAGAGCTGCTTGGAAGCCTGATGGTGTGTGAAGTTAGTGAGCCAAATGGAGTTGTTCTCCCACAAGAACCACTCGGCTGATTCTTCTTCAATATGCCCTTCACCAACATGCAGTGTTTCCTTGATTGAATTAGCTCTCACACCAATATTTGCGTCTAGAGCCTTTGCATTGAGGGCTATCTGAAAACGGCTGTGGCGCTGAAGTTGCCTGTGAATGTGGAGTTGGTGGCATGTGAAACCCGCATGTGGAGCATTCGTTTGTGTGGTATGCTCTACCAGGTTCATTCCTAGATATTGCACTCAAAGGGCACTAAGCATAGAGTGTGAAAACTGAGTTTGCTTGAGAGCTGCTTGGAAGCCTGATGGTGTGTGAAGTTAGTGAGCCAAATGGAGTTGTTCTCCCACAAGAACCACTCGGCTGATCCTTCTTCAATATGCCCTTCACCAACATGCAGTGTTTCCTTGATTGAATTAGCTCTCACACCAATATTTGCGTCTAGAGCCTTTGCATTGAGGGCTATCTGAAAACGGCTGTGGCGCTGAAGTTGCCTGTGAATGTGGAGTTGGTGGCATGTGAAACCCGCATGTGGAGCATTCGTTTGTGTGGGATGCTGACCAAGCTTCATTTCAGTCCTAGTCACACAAAGAGCACTAAGCATAGAGTGTGAAAACTGAGTTTCCTTGAGAGCTGCTTGGAAGCCTGATGGTGTGTGAAGTTAGTGAGCCAAATGGAGTTGTTCTCCCACAAGAACCACTCGGCTGATCCTTCTTCAATATGCCCTTCACCAACATGCAGTGTTTCCTTGATTGAATTAGCTCTCACACCAATATTTGCGTCTAGAGCCTTTGCATTGAGGGCTATCTGAAAACGGCTGTGGCGCTGAAGTTGCCTGTGAATGTGGAGTTGGTGTCATGTGAAACCCGCATGTGGAGCATTCGTTTGTGTGGGATGCTCTTCCAGGTTCATTTCAGTCCTAGCCATACAAAGGGCACTAAGCATAGAGTGTGAAAACTGAGTTTCCTTGAGAGCTGCTTGGAAGCCTGATGGTGTGTGAAGTTAGTGAGCCAAATGGAGTTGTTCTCCCACAAGAACCACTTGGCTGATCCTTCTTCAATATGCCCTTCACCAACATGCAGTGTTTCCTTGATTGAATTAGCTCTCACACCAATATTTGCATCTAGAGCCTTTGCATTGAGGGCTATCTGAAAACGGCTGTGGCGCTGAAGTTGCCTGTGAATGTGGAGTTGGTGGCATGTGAAACCCGCATGTGGAGCATTCGTTTGTGTGGGATGCTGACCAAGCTTCATTTCAGTCCTAGGCACACAAAGAGCACTAAGCATAGAGTGTGAAAACTGAGTTTCCTTGAGAGCTGCTTGGAAGCCTGATGGTGTGTGAAGTTAGTGAGCCAAATGGAGTTGTTCTCCCACAAGAACCACTCGGCTGATCCTTCTTCAATATGCCCTTCACCAACATGCAGTGTTTCCTTGATTGAATTAGCTCTCACACCAATATTTGCGTCTAGAGCCTTTGCATTGAGGGCTATCTGAAAACGGCTGTGGCGCTGAAGTTGCCTGTGAATGTGGAGTTGGTGGCATGTGAAACCCGCATGTGGAGCATTCGTTTGTGTGGGATGCTCTACCAGGTTCATTCCTAGATAATGCACTCAAAGGGCACTAAGCATAGAGTGTGAAAACTGAGTTTGCTTGAGAGCTGCTTGGAAGCCTGATGGTGTGTGAAGTTAGTGAGCCAAATGGAGTTGTTCTCCCACAAGAACCACTCGGCTGATCCTTCTTCAATATGCCATTCACCACCATGCAGTGTTTCCTTGATTGAATTAGCTCTCACACCAATATTTGCGTCTAGAGCCTTTGCATTGAGGGCTATCTGAAAACGGCTGTGGCGCTGAAGTTGCCTGTGAATGTGGAGTTGGTGGCATGTGAAACCCGCATGTGGAGCATTCGTTTGTGTGGGATGCTCTCCAAGCTTCATTTCAGTACTAGGCACTCAAAGGGCACTAAGCATAGAGTGTGAAAACTGAGTTTCCTTGAGAGCTGCTTGGAAGCCTGATGGTGTGTGAAGTTAGTGAGCCAAATGGAATTGTTCTCCCACAAGAACCACTCGGCTGATCCTTCTTCAATATGCCCTTCACCAACATGCAGTGTTTCCTTGATTGAATTAGCTCTCACACCAATATTTGCGTCTAGAGCCTTTGCATTGAGGGCTATCTGAAAACGGCTGTGGCGCTGAAGTTGCCTGTGAATGTGGAGTTGGTGGCATGTGAAACCCGCATGTGGAGCATTCGTTTGTGTGGGATGCTCTTCCAGGTTCATTTCAGTCCTAGCCATACAAAGGGCACTAAGCATAGAGTGTGAAAACTGAGTTTCCTTGAGAGCTGCTTGGAAGCCTGATGGTGTGTGAAGTTAGTGAGCCAAATGGAGTTGTTCTCCCACAAGAACCACTTAGCTGATCCTTCTCCAATATGCCCTTCACCAACATGCAGTGTTTCCTTGATTGAATTAGCTCTCACACCAATATTTGCGTCTAGAGCCTTTGCATTGAGGGCTATCTGAAAACGGCTGTGGCGCTGAAGTTGCCTGTCAATTTGGAGTTGTTGGCATGTGAAACCCGCATGTGGAGCATTCGTTTGTGTGGGATGCTGACCAAGCTTCATTTCAGTCCTAGGCACACAAAGAGCACTAAGCATAGAGTGTGAAAACTGAGTTTGCTTGAGAGCTGCTTGGAAGCCTGATGGTGTGTGAAGTTAGTGAGCCAAATGGAGTTGTTCTCCCACAAGAACCACTCGGCTGATCCTTCTTCAATATGCCCTTCACCAACATGCAGTGTTTCCTTGATTGAATTAGCTCTCACACCAATATTTGCGTCTAGAGCCTTTGCATTGAGGGCTATCTGAAAACGGCTGTGGCGCTGAAGTTGCCTGTCAATTTGGAGTTGGTGGCATGTGAAACCCGCATGTGGAGCATTCGTTTGTGTGGGAGGCTGACCAAGCTTCATTTCAGTCCTAGGCACACAAAGAGCACTAAGCATAGAGTGTGAAAACTGAGTTTGCTTGAGAGCTGCTTGGAAGCCTGATGGTGTGTGAAGTTAGTGAGCCAAATGGAGTTGTTCTCCCACAAGAACCACTCGGCTGATCCTTCTTCAATATGCCCTTCACCAACATGCAGTGTTTCCTTGATTGAATTAGCTCTCACACCAATATTTTCGTCTAGAGCCTTTGCATTGAGGGCTATCTGAAAACGGCTGTGGCGCTGAAGTTGCCTGTGAATGTGCAGTTGGTGGCATGTGAAACCCGCATGTGGAGCATTCGTTTGTGTGGGATGCTCTACCAGGTTCATTTCAGTCCTAGCCATACAAAGGGCACTAAGCATAGAGTGTGAAAACTGAGTTTCCTTGAGAGCTGCTTGGAAGCCTGATGGTGTGTGAAGTTAGTGAGCCAAATGGAGTTGTTCTCCCACAAGAACCACTCGGCTGATCCTTCTTCAATATGCCCTTCACCAACATGCAGTGTTTCCTTGATTGAATTAGCTCTCACACCAATATTTGCGTCTAGAGCCTTTGCATTGAGGGCTATCTGAAAACGGCTGTGGCGCTGAAGTTGCCTGTGAATGTGGAGTTGGTGCATGTGAAACCCGCATGTGGAGCATTCGTTTGTGTGGGATGCTGACCAAGCATCATTTCAGTCCTAGGCACACAAAGAGCACTAAGCATAGAGTGTGAAAACTGAGTTTCCTTGAGAGCTGCTTGGAAGCCTGATGGTGTGTGAAGTTAGTGAGCCAAATGGAGTTGTTCTCCCACAAGAACCACTCGGCTGATTCTTCTTCAATATGCCCTTCACCAA
>NW_026699214.1:0-52769 GCF_030435755.1 Ochotona princeps | reverse complement strand
TACACTGCATGTTGGGTGAAGGGCATATTGAAGAAGGATCAGCCGAGTGGTTCTTGTGGGAGAACAACTCCATTTGGCTCACTAACTTCACACACCATCAGGCTTCCAAGCAGCTCTCAAGGAAACTCAGTTTTCACACTCTATGCTTAGTGCCCTTTGACTGCATTATCTAGGAATGAACCTGGTAGAGCATCCCACACAAACGAATGCTCCACATGCGGGTTTCACATGCACCAACTCCACATTCACAGGCAACTTCAGCGCCACATCCGTTTTCAGATAGCCCTCAATGCAAAGGCTCTAGACGCAAATATTGGTGTGAGAGCTAATTCAATCAAGGAAACACTGCATGTTGGTGAAGGGCATATTGAAGAAGGATCGGCCGAGTGGTTCTTGTGGGACAACAACTCCATTTGGCTCACTAACTTCACACACCATCAGGCTTCCAAGCAGCTCTCAAGGAAACTCAGTTTTCACACTCTATGCTTAGTGCCCTTTGAGTGCATTATCTAGGAATGAACCTGGTAGAGCATCCCACAAAAACGAATGCTCCACATGCGGGTTTCACATGCCACCAACTCCACATTCACAGGCAACTTCAGCGCCACAGCCGTTTTCAGATAGTTCTCAATGCAAAGGCTCTAGACGCAAATATTGGTGTGAGAGCTAATTCAATCAAGGAAACACTGCATGTTGGTGAAGGGCATATTGTTAAGATCAGCCGAGTGGTTCTTGTGGGACAACAACTCCATTTGGCTCACTAACTTCACACACCATCAGGCTTCCAAGCAGCTCTCAAGGAAACTCAGTTTTCACACTCTATGCTTAGTGCCCTTTGAGTGCCTAGGACTGAAATGAACCTTGGTGAGCATCCCCACACAAACGAATGCTCCACATGCGGGTTTCACATGCCACCAACTCCACATTCACAGGCAACTTCAGCGCCACAGCCGTTTTCAGATAGCCCTCAATGCAAAGGCTCTAGACGCAAATATTGGTGTGAGAGCTAATTCAATCAAGGAAACACTGCATGTTGGTGAAGGGCATATTGAAGAAGGATCAGCCGAGTGGTTCTTGTGGGAGAACAACTCCATTTGGCTCACTAACTTCACACACCATCAGGCTTCCAAGCAGCTCTCAAGGAAACTCAGTTTTCACACTCTATGCTTAGTGCCGTTTGACTGCATTATCGAGGAATGAACCTGGTAGAGCATCCCACAAAAATGAATGCTCCACATGCGGGTTTCACATGCCACCAACTCCACATTCACAGGCAACTTCAGCGCCACAGCCGTTTTCAGATAGCCCTCAATGCAAAGGCTGTAGACACAAATATTGGTGTGAGAGCTAATTCAATCAAGGAAACACTGCATGTTGGTGAAGGGCATATTGAAGAAGGATCAGCCGAGTGGTTCTTGTGGGAGAACAACTCCATTTGGCTCACTAACTTCACACACCATCAGGCTTCCAAGCAGCTCTCAAGGAAAACTCAGTTTTCACACTCTATGCTTAGTGCCCTTTGAGTGCATTATCTAGGAATGAACCTGGTAGAGCATCCCACACAAACGAATGCTCCACATGCGGGTTTCACATGCCACCAACTCCACATTCACAGGCAACTTCAGCGCCACAGCCGTTTGCAGATAGCCCTCAATGCAAAGGCTCTAGACGCAAATATTGGTGTGAGAGCTAATTCAAACAAGGAAACACTGCATGTTGGTGAAGGGCATATTGAAGAAGGATCAGCCGAGTGGTTCTTGTGGGACAACAACTCCATTTGGCTCACTAACTTCACACACCATCAGGCTTCCAAGCAGCTCTCAAGGAAACTCAGTTTTCACACTCTATGCTTAGTGCCCTTTGAGTGCATTATCTAGGAATGAACCTGGTAGAGCATCCCACACAAATGAATGCTCCACATGCGGGTTTCACATGCCACCAACTCCACATTCACAGGCAACTTCAGCGCCACAGCCATTTTCAGATAGCCCTCAATGCAAAGGCTCTAGACGCAAATATTGGTGTGAGAGCTAATTCAATCAAGGAAACACTGCATGTTGGTGAAGGGCATATTGAAGAAGGATCAGCAAAGTGGATCCTGTGGGAGAACAACTCCATTTGGCTCACTAACTTCACACACCATCAGGCTTCCAAGCAGCTCTCAAGGAAACTCAGTTTTCACACTCTATGCTTAGTGCCCTTTGAGTGCATTATCTAGGAATGAACCTGGTAGAGCATCCCACAAAAACGAATGCTCCACATGCGGGTTTCACATGCCACCAACTCCACATTCACAGGCAACTTCAGCGCCACAGCCGTTTTCAGATAGTTCTCAATGCAAAGGCTCTAGACGCAAATATTGGTGTGAGAGCTAATTCAATCAAGGAAACACTGCATGTTGGTGAAGGGCATATTGTTAAGGATCAGCCGAGTGGTTCTTGTGGGACAACAACTCCATTTGGCTCACTAACTTCACACACCATCAGGCTTCCAAGCAGCTCTCAAGGAAACTCAGTTTTCACACTCTATGCTTAGTGCCCTTTGAGTGCCTAGGACTGAAATGAAGCTTGGTGAGCATCCCACACAAACGAATGCTCCACATGCGGGTTTCACATGCCACCAACTCCACATTCACAGGCAACTTCAGCGCCACAGCCGTTTGCAGATAGCCCTCAATGCAAAGGCTCTAGACGCAAATATTGGTGTGAGAGCTAATTCAATCAAGGAAACACTGCATGTTGGTGAAGGGCATATTGAAGAAGGATCAGCCGAGTGGTTCTTGTGGGAGAACAACTCCATTTGGCTCACTAACTTCACACACCATCAGGCTTCCAAGCAGCTCTCAAGGAAACTCAGTTTTCACACTCTATGCTTAGTGCCGTTTGACTGCATTATCGAGGAATGAACCTGGTAGAGCATCCCACAAAAATGAATGCTCCACATGCGGGTTTCACATGCCACCAACTCCACATTCACAGGCAACTTCATTGCCACAGCCGTTTTCAGATAGCCCTCAATGCAAAGGCTGTAGACGCAAATATTGGTGTGAGAGCTAATTCAATCAAGGAAACACTGCATGTTGGTGAAGGGCATATTGAAGAAGGATCAGCCGAGTGGTTCTTGTGGGACAAAAACTCCATTTGGCTCACTAACTTCACACACCATCAGGCTTCCAAGCAGCTCTCAAGGAAACTCAGTTTTCACACTCTATGCTTAGTGCCCTTTGAGTGCCTAGGACTGAAATGAAGCTTGGTGAGCATCCCACACAAACGAATGCTCCACATGCGGGTTTCACATGCCACCAACTCCACATTCACAGGCAACTTCAGCGCCACAGCCGTTTTCAGATAGCCCTCAATGCAAAGGCTCTAGACGCAAATATTGGTGTGAGAGCTAATTCAATCAAGGAAACACTGCATGTTGGTGAAGGGCATATTGAAGAAGGATCAGCCGAGTGGTTCTTGTGGGAGAACAACTCCATTTGGCTCACCTAACTTCACACACCATCAGGCTTCCAAGCAGCTCTCAAGGAAACTCAGTTTTCACACTCTATGCTTAGTGCCCTTTGACTGCATTATCTAGGAATGAACTGGTAGAGCATCCCACACAAACGAATGCTCCACATGCGGGTTTCACATGCCACCAACTCCACATTCACAGGCAACTTCAGCGCCACATCCGTTTTCAGATAGCCCTCATTGCAAAGGCTCTAGACGCAAATATTGGTGTGAGAGCTAATTCAATCAAGGAAACACTGCATGTTGGTGAAGGGCATATTGAAGAAGGATCGGCCGAGTGGTTCTTGTGGGACAACAACTCCATTTGGCTCACTAACTTCACACACCATCAGGCTTCCAAGCAGCTCTCAAGGAAACTCAGTTTTCACACTCTATGCTTAGTGCCCTTTGAGTGCATTATCTAGGAATGAACCTGGTAGAGCATCCCACAAAAACGAATGCTCCACATGCGGGTTTCACATGCCACCAACTCCACATTCACAGGCAACTTCAGCGCCACAGCCGTTTTCAGATAGTTCTCAATGCAAAGGCTCTAGACGCAAATATTGGTGTGAGAGCTAATTCAATCAAGGAAACACTGCATGTTGGTGAAGGGCATATTGTTAAGGATCAGCCGAGTGGTTCTTGTGGGACAACAACTCCATTTGGCTCACTAACTTCACACACCATCAGGCTTCCAAGCAGCTCTCAGGGAAACTCAGTTTTCACACTCTATGCTTAGTGCCCTTTGAGTGCCTAGGACTGAAATGTAGCTTGGTGAGCATCCCACACAAACGAATGCTCCACATGCGGGTTTCACATGCCACCAACTCCACATTCACAGGCAACTCAGCGCCACAGCGTTTTCAGATAGCCCTCAATGCAAAGGCTGTAGACGCAAATATTGGTGTGAGAGCTAATTCAATCAAGGAAACACTGCATGTTGGTGAAGGGCATATTGAAGAAGGATCAGCCGAGTGGTTCTTGTGGGAGAACAACTCCATTTGGCTCACTAACTTCACACACCATCAGGCTTCCAAGCAGCTCTCAAGGAAACTCAGTTTTCACACTCTATGCTTAGTGCCCTTTGAGTGCATTATCTAGGAATGAACCTGGTAGAGCATCCCACACAAACGAATGCTCCACATGCGGGTTTCACATGCCACCAACTCCACATTCACAGGCAACTTCAGCGCCACAGCCGTTTGCAGATAGCCCTCAATGCAAAGGCTCTAGACGCAAATATTGGTGTGAGAGCTAATTCAATCAAGGAAACACTGCATGTTGGTGAAGGGCATATTGAAGAAGGATCAGCCGAGTGGTTCTTGTGGGACAACAACTCCATTTGGCTCACTAACTTCACACACCATCAGGCTTGCAAGCAGCTCTCAAGGAAACTCAGTTTTCACACTCTATGCTTAGTGCCCTTTGAGTGCATTATCTAGGAATGAACCTGGTAGAGCATCCCACACAAATGAATGCTCCACATGCGGGTTTCACATGCCACCAACTCCACATTCACAGGCAACTTCAGCGCCACAGCCGTTTTCAGATAGCCCTCAATGCAAAGGCTCTAGGCGCAAATATTGGTGTGAGAGCTAATTCAATCAAGGAAACACTGCATGTTGGTGAAGGGCATATTGAAGAAGGATCAGCCGAGTGGTTCTTGTGGGACAACAACTCCATTTGGCTCACTAACTTCACACACCATCAGGCTTCCAAGCAGCTCTCAAGGAAACTCAGTTTTCACACTCTATGCTTAGTGCCCTTTGAGTGCATTATCTAGGAATGAACCTGGTAGAGCATCCCACAAAAACGAATGCTCCACATGCGGGTTTCACATGCCACCAACTCCACATTCACAGGCAACTTCAGCGCCACAGCCGTTTTCAGATAGCCCTCAATGCAAAGGCTCTAGACGCAAATATTGGTGTGAGAGCTAATTCAATCAAGGAAACACTGCATGTTGGTGAAGGGCATATTGAAGAAGGATCAGCAAAGTGGATCCTGTGGGAGAACAACTCCATTTGGCTCACTAACTTCACACACCATCAGGCTTCCAAGCAGCTCTCAAGGAAACTCAGTTTTCACACTCTATGCTTAGTGACCTTTGTGTGCATTATCTAGGAATGAACCTGGTAGAGCATCCCACACAAACGAATGCTCCACATGCGGCTTTCACATGCCACCAACTCCACATTCACAGGCAACTTCAGCGCCACAGCCGTTTTCAGATAGCCCTCAATGCAAAGGCTCTAGACGCAAATATTGGTGTGAGAGCTAAGTCAAACAAGGAAACACTGCATGTTGGTGAAGGGCATATTGAAGAAGGATCAGCCGAGTGGTTCTTGTGGGACAACAACTCCATTTGGCTCACTAACTTCACACACCATCAGGCTTCCAAGCAGCTCTCAAGGAAACTCAGTTTTCACACTCTATGCTTAGTGCCCTTTGAGTACCTAGGACTGAAATGAACCTGGTAGAGCATCCCACACAAACGAAATCTTCACATGCGGGTTTCACATGCCACCAACTCCACATTCACAGGCAACTTCAGCGCCACATCCGTTTTCAGATAGCCCTCAATGCAAAGGCTCTAGACGCAAATATTGGTGTGAGAGCTAATTCAATCAAGGAAACACTGCATGTTGGTGAAGGGCATATTGAAGAAGGATCAGCCGAGTGGTTCTTGTGGGAGAACAACTCCATTTGGCTCACTAACTTCACACACCATCAGGCTTCCAAGCAGCTCTCAAGGAAACTCAGTTTTCACACTCTATGCTTAGTGCCCTTTGAGTGCATTATCTAGGAATGAACCTGGTAGAGCATCCCACACAAACGAATGCTCCACATGCGGGTTTCACATGCCACCAACTCCACATTCACAGGCAACTTCAGCGCCACAGCCGTTTTCAGATAGCCCTCAATGCAAAGGCTGTAGACGCAAATATTGGTGTGAGAGCTAATTCAATCAAGGAAACACTGCATGTTGGTGAAGGGCATATTGAAGAAGGATCAGCCGAGTGGTTCTTGTGGGACAACAACTCCATTTGGCTCACTAACTTCACACACCATCAGGCTTCCAAGCAGCTCTCAAGGAAACTCAGTTTTCACACTCTATGCTTAGTGCCCTTTGAGTACCTAGGACTGAAATGAAGCTTGGTGAGCATCCCACACAAACGAATGCTGCACATGCGGGTTTCACATGCCACCAACTCCACATTCACAGGCAACTTCAGCGCCACAGCCGTTTTCAGATAGCCCTCAATGCAAAGGCTCTAGACGCAAATATTGGTGTGAGAGCTAATTCAATCAAGGAAACACTGCATGTTGGTGAAGGGCATATTGAAGAAGGATCAGCCGAGTGGTTCTTGTGGGAGAACCACTCCATTTGGCTCACTAACTTCACACACCATCAGGCTTCCAAGCAGCTCTCAAGGAAACTCAGTTTTCACACTCTATGCTTAGTGCCCTTTGAGTGCATTATCTAGGAATGAACCTGGTAGAGCATCCCACACAAACGAATGCTCCACATGCGGGTTTCACATGCCACCAACTCCACATTCACAGGCAACTTCAGCGCCACAGCCGTTTTCAGATAGCCCTCAATGCAAAGGCTCTAGACGCAAATATTGGTGTGAGAGCTAATTCAATCAAGGAAACACTGCATGTTGGTGAAGGGCATATTGAAGAAGGATCAGCAAAGTGGATCCTGTGGGAGAACAACTCCATTTGGCTCACTAACTTCACACACCATCAGGCTTCCAAGCAGCTCTCAAGGAAACTCAGTTTTCACACTCTATGCTTAGTGCCCTTTGAGTGCATTATCTAGGAATGAACCTGGTAGAGCATCCCACATAAACGAATGCTCCACATGCGGGTTTCACATGCCACCAACTCCACATTCACAGGCAACTTCAGCGCCACAGCCGTTTGCAGATAGCCCTCAATGCAAAGGCTCTAGACGCAAATATTGGTGTGAGAGCTAATTCAAACAAGGAAACACTGCATGTTGGTGAAGGGCATATTGAAGAAGGATCAGCCGAGTGGTTCTTGTGGGAGAACAACTCCATTTGGATCACTAACTTCACACACCATCAGGCTTCCAAGCAGCTCTCAAGGAAACTCAGTTTTCACACTCTATGCTTAGTGCCCTTTGAGTGCCTAGGACTGAAATGAAGCTTGGTGAGCATCCCACACAAACGAATGCTGCACATGCGGGTTTCACATGCCACCAACTCCACATTCACAGGCAACTTCAGCGCCACAGCCGTTTTCAGATAGCCCTCAATGCAAAGGCTCTAGACGCAAATATTGGTGTGAGAGCTAATTCAATCAAGGAAACACTGCATGTTGGTGAAGGGCATATTGAAGAAGGATCAGCCGAGTGGTTCTTGTGGGAGAACCACTCCATTTGGCTCACTAACTTCACACACCATCAGGCTTCCAAGCAGCTCTCAAGGAAACTCAGTTTTCACACTCTATGCTTAGTGCCCTTTGAGTGCATTATCTAGGAATGAACCTGGTAGAGCATCCCACACAAACGAATGCTCCACATGCGGGTTTCACATGCCACCAACTCCACATTCACAGGCAACTTCAGCGCCACAGCCGTTTTCAGATAGCCCTCAATGCAAAGGCTCTAGACGCAAATATTGGTGTGAGAGCTAATTCAATCAAGGAAACACTGCATGTTGGTGAAGGGCATATTGAAGAAGGATCAGCCGAGTGGTTCTTGTGGGAGAACCACTCCATTTGGCTCACTAACTTCACACACCATCAGGCTTCCAAGCAGCTCTCAAGGAAACTCAGTTTTCACACTCTATGCTTAGTGCCCTTTGAGTGCATTATCTAGGAATGAACCTGGTAGAGCATCCCACAAAAACGAATGCTCCACATGCGGGTTTCACATGCCACCAACTCCACATTCACAGGCAACTTCAGCGCCACATCCGTTTTCAGATAGCCCTCAATGCAAAGGCTCTAGACGCAAATATTGGTGTGAGAGCTAATTCAATCAAGGAAACACTGCATGTTGGTGAAGGGCATATTGAAGAAGGATCAGCCGAGTGGTTCTTGTGGGAGAACAACTCCATTTGGCTCACTAACTTCACACACCATCAGGCTTCCAAGCAGCTCTCAAGGAAACTCAGTTTTCACACTCTATGCTTAGTGCCCTTTGAGTACCTAGGACTGAAATGAAGCTTGGTGAGCATCCCACACAAACGAATGCTCCACATGCGGGTTTCACATGCCACCAACTCCACATTCACAGGCAACTTCAGCGCCACAGCCGTTTTCAGATAGCCCTCAATGCAAAGGCTCTAGACGCAAATATTGGTGTGAGAGCTAATTCAATCAAGGAAACACTGCATGTTGGTGAAGGGCATATTGAAGAAGGATCAGCCGAGTGGTTCTTGTGGGAGAACAACTCCATTTGGCTCACTAACTTCACACACCATCAGGCTTCCAAGCAGCTCTCAAGGAAACTCAGTTTTCACACTCTATGCTTAGTGCCCTTTGAGTGCATTATCTAGGAATGAACCTGGTAGAGCATCCCACACAAACGAATGCTCCACATGCGGGTTTCACATGCCACCAACTCCACATTCTCAGGCAACTTCAGCGCCACAGCCATTTTCAGATAGCCCTCAATGCAAAGGCTCTAGACGCAAATATTGGTGTGAGAGCTAATTCAATCAAGGAAACACTGCATGTTGGTGAAGGGCATATTGAAGAAGGATCAGCCGAGTGGTTCTTGTGGGAGAACAACTCCATTTGGCTCACTAACTTCACACACCATCAGGCTTCCAAGCAGCTCTCAAGGAAACTCAGTTTTCACACTCTATGCTTAGTGCCCTTTGTATGCCTAGGACTGAAATGAAGCTTGGTGAGCATCCCACACAAACGAATGCTCCACATGCGGGTTTCACATGCCACCAACTCCACATTCACAGGCAACTTCAGCGCCACAGCCGTTTTCAGATAGCCCTCAATGCAAAAGCTCTAGACGTAAATATTGGTGTGAGAGCTAATTCAATCAAGGAAACACTGCATGTTGGTGAAGGGCATATTGAAGAAGGATCAGCTGAGTGGTTCTTGTGGGAGAACAACTCCATTTGGCTCACTAACTTCACACACCATCAGGCTTCCAAGCAGCTCTCAAGGAAACTCAGTTTTCACACTCTATGCTTAGTGCCCTTTGAGTGCATTATCTAGGAATGAACCTGGTAGAGCATCCCACAAAAACGAATGCTCCACATGCGGGTTTCACATGCCACCAACTCCACATTCACAGGCAACTTCAGCGCCACAAGCATTTTCAAATAGCCCTCAATGCAAAGGCTCTAGACGCAAATATTTGTGTGAGAGCTAATTCAATCAAGGAAACACTGCATGTTGGTGAAGGGCATATTGAAGAAGGATCAGCAGAGTGGATTCTGTGGGAGAACAGCTCCATTTGGCTCACTAACTTCACACACCATCAGGCTTCCAAGCAGCTCTCAAGGAAACTCAGTTTTCACACTCTATGCTTAGTGCCCTTTGAGTGCATTATCTAGGAATGAACCTGGTAGAGCATCCCACACAAACGAATGCTCCACATGCGGGTTTCACATGCCACCAACTCCACATTCACAGGCAACTTCAGCGCCACAGCCGTTTTCAGATAGCCCTCAATGGAAAGGCTCTAGACGCAAATATTGGTGTGAGAGCTAATTCAATCAAGGAAACACTGCATGTTGGTGAAGGGCATATTGAAGAAGGATCAGCAGAGTGGATTCTGTGGGAGAACAGCTCCATTTGGCTCACTAACTTCACACACCATCAGGCTTCCAAGCAGCTCTCAAGGAAACTCAGTTTTCACACTCTATGCTTAGTGCCTTTGAGTGCCTAGGACTGAAATGAAGCTTGGTGAGCATCCCACACAAACGAATGCTCCACATGCGGGTTTCACATGCCACCAACTCCACATTCACAGGCAACTTCAGCGCCACAGCCGTTTTCAGATAGCCCTCAATGCAAAGGCTCTAGACGCAAATATTGGTGTGAGAGCTAATTCAATCAAGGAAACACTGCATGTTGGTGAAGGGCATATTGAAGAAGGATCAGCCGAGTGGTTCTTGTGGGAGAACCACTCCATTTGGCTCACTAACTTCACACACCATCAGGCTTCCAAGCAGCTCTCAAGGAAACTCAGTTTTCACACTCTATGCTTAGTGCCCTTTGAGTGCATTATCTAGGAATGAACCTGGTAGAGCATCCCACAAAAACGAATGCTCCACATGCGGGTTTCACATGCCACCAACTCCACATTCACAGGCAACTTCAGCGCCACAGCCGTTTTCAGATAGCCCTCAATGCAAAGGCTCTAGACGCAAATATTGGTGTGAGAGCTAATTCAATCAAGGAAACACTGCATGTTGGTGAAGGGCATATTGAAGAAGGATCAGCAAAGTGGATCCTGTGGGAGAACAACTCCATTTGGCTCACTAACTTCACACACCATCAGGCTTCCAAGCAGCTCTCAAGGAAACTCAGTTTTCACACTCTATGCTTAGTGCCCTTTGAGTGCATTATCTAGGAATGAACCTGGTAGAGCATCCCACAAAAACGAATGCTCCACATGCGGGTTTCACATGCCACCAACTCCACATTCACAGGCAACTTCAGCGCCACATCCGTTTTCAGATAGCCCTCAATGCAAAGGCTCTAGACGCAAATATTGGTGTGAGAGCTAATTCAATCAAGGAAACACTGCATGTTGGTGAAGGGCATATTGAAGAAGGATCAGCCGAGTGGTTCTTGTGGGAGAACAACTCCATTTGGCTCACTAACTTCACACACCATCAGGCTTCCAAGCAGCTCTCAAGGAAACTCAGTTTTCACACTCTATGCTTAGTGCCCTTTGAGTACCTAGGACTGAAATGAAGCTTGGTGAGCATCCCACACAAACGAATGCTCCACATGCGGGTTTCACATGCCACCAACTCCACATTCACAGGCAACTTCAGCGCCACAGCCGTTTTCAGATAGCCCTCAATGCAAAGGCTCTAGACGCAAATATTGGTGTGAGAGCTAATTCAATCAAGGAAACACTGCATGTTGGTGAAGGGCATATTGAAGAAGGATCAGCCGAGTGGTTCTTGTGGGAGAACAACTCCATTTGGCTCACTAACTTCACACACCATCAGGCTTCCAAGCAGCTCTCAAGGAAACTCAGTTTTCACACTCTATGCTTAGTGCCCTTTGAGTGCATTATCTAGGAATGAACCTGGTAGAGCATCCCACACAAACGAATGCTCCACATGCGGGTTTCACATGCCACCAACTCCACATTCACAGGCAACTTCAGCGCCACAGCCGTTTTCAGATAGCCCTCAATGCAAAGGCTCTAGACGCAAATATTGGTGTGAGAGCTAATTCAATCAAGGAAACACTGCATGTTGGTGAAGGGCATATTGAAGAAGGATCAGCAAAGTGGATCCTGTGGGAGAACAACTCCATTTGGCTCACTAACTTCACACACCATCAGGCTTCCAAGCAGCTCTCAAGGAAACTCAGTTTTCACACTCTATGCTTAGTGCCCTTTGAGTGCATTATCTAGGAATGAACCTGGTGGAGCATCCCACACAAACGAATGCTCCACATGCGGGTTTCACATGCCACCAACTCCACATTCACAGGCAACTTCAGCGCCACAGCCGTTTGCAGATAGCCCTCAATGCAAAGGCTCTAGACGCAAATATTGGTGTGAGAGCTAATTCAATCAAGGAAACACTGCATGTTGGTGAAGGGCATATTGAAGAAGGATCAGCAAAGTGGTTCTTGTGGGACAACAACTCCATTTGGCTCACTAACTTCACACACCATCAGGCTTCCAAGCAGCTCTCAAGGAAACTCAGTTTTCACACTCTATGCTTAGTGCCCTTTGAGTACCTAGGACTGAAATGAAGCTTGGTGAGCATCCCACACAAACGAATGCTGCACATGCGGGTTTCACATGCCACCAACTCCACATTCACAGGCAACTTCAGCGCCACAGCCGTTTTCAGATAGCCCTCAATGGAATTCTCTAGACGCAAATATTGGTGTGAGAGCTAATTCAATCAAGGAAACACTGCATGTTGGTGAAGGGCATATTGAAGAAGGATCAGCAGAGTGGATTCTGTGGGAGAACAGCTCCATTTGGCTCACTAACTTCACACACCATCAGGCTTCCAAGCAGCTCTCAAGGAAACTCAGTTTTCACACTCTATGCTTAGTGCCCTTTGAGTGCCTAGGACTGAAATGAAGCTTGGTGAGCATCCCACACAAACGAATGCTCCACATGCGGGTTTCACATGCCACCAACTCCACATTCACAGGCAACTTCAGCGCCACAGCCGTTTTCAGATAGCCCTCAATGCAAATGCTCTAGACGCAAATATTGGTGTGAGAGCTAATTCAATCAAGGAAACACTGCATGTTGGTGAAGGGCATATTGAAGAAGGATCAGCCGAGTGGTTCTTGTGGGAGAACAACTCCATTTGGCTCACTAACTTCACACACCATCAGGCTTCCAAGCAGCTCTCAAGGAAACTCAGTTTTCACACTCTATGCTTAGTGCCCTTTGAGTGCATTATCTAGGAATGAACCTGGTAGAGCATCCCACAAAAACGAATGCTCCACATGCGGGTTTCACATGCCACCAACTCCACATTCACAGGCAACTTCAGCGCCACAGCCGTTTTCAGATAGCCCTCAATGCAAAGGCTCTAGACGCAAATATTGGTGTGAGAGCTAATTCAATCAAGGAAACACTGCATGTTGGTGAAGGGCATATTGAAGAAGGATCAGCCGAGTGGTTCTTGTGGGAGAACAACTCCATTTGGCTCACTAACTTCACACACCATCAGGCTTCCAAGCAGCTCTCAAGGAAACTCAGTTTTCACACTCTATGCTTAGTGCCCTTTGAGTGCATTATCTAGGAATGAACCTGGTAGAGCATCCCACACAAACGAATGCTCCACATGCGGGTTTCACATGCCACCAACTCCACATTCACAGGCAACTTCAGCGCCACAGCCGTTTTCAGATAGCCCTCAATGCAAAGGCTCTAGACGCAAATATTGGTGTGAGAGCTAATTCAATCAAGGAAACACTGCATGTTGGTGAAGGGCATATTGAAGAAGGATCAGCAAAGTGGATCCTGTGGGAGAACAACTCCATTTGGCTCACTAACTTCACACACCATCAGGCTTCCAAGCAGCTCTCAAGGAAACTCAGTTTTCACACTCTATGCTTAGTGCCCTTTGAGTGCATTATCTAGGAATGAACCTGGTAGAGCATCCCACACAAACGAATGCTCCACATGCGGGTTTCACATGCCACCAACTCCACATTCACAGGCAACTTCAGCGCCACAGCCGTTTGCAGATAGCCCTCAATGCAAAGGCTCTAGACGCAAATATTGGTGTGAGAGCTAATTCAATCAAGGAAACACTGCATGTTGGTGAAGGGCATATTGAAGAAGGATCAGCCGAGTGGTTCTTGTGGGACAACAACTCCATTTGGCTCACTAACTTCACACACCATCAGGCTTCCAAGCAGCTCTCAAGGAAACTCAGTTTTCACACTCTATGCTTAGTGCCCTTTGAGTACCTAGGACTGAAGTGAAGCCTGGTGAGCATCCCACACAAACGAATGCTGCACATGCGGGTTTCACATGCCACCAACTCCACATTCACAGGCAACTTCAGCGCCACAGCCGTTTTCAGATAGCCCTCAATGGAATTCTCTAGACGCAAATATTGGTGTGAGAGCTAATTCAATCAAGGAAACACTGCATGTTGGTGAAGGGCATATTGAAGAAGGATCAGCCGAGTGGTTCTTGTGGGAGAACAACTCCATTTGGCTCACTAACTTCACACACCATCAGGCTTCCAAGCAGCTCTCAAGGAAACTCAGTTTTCACACTCTATGCTTAGTGCCCTTTGAGTGCATTATCTAGGAATGAACCTGGTAGAGCATCCCACACAAACGAAATCTTCACATGCGGGTTTCACATGCCACCAACTCCACATTCACAGGCAACTTCAGCGCCACAGCCATTTTCAGATAGCCCTCAATGCAAAGGATCTAGACGCAAATATTGGTGTGAGAGCTAATTCAATCAAGGAAACACTGCATGTTGGTGAAGGGCATATTGAAGAAGGATCAGCAAAGTGGATCCTGTGGGAGAACAACTCCATTTGGCTCACTAACTTCACACACCATCAGGCTTCCAAGCAGCTCTCAAGGAAACTCAGTTTTCACACTCTATGCTTAGTGCCCTTTGAGTGCATTATCTAGGAATGAACCTGGTAGAGCATCCCACACAAACGAATGCTCCACATGCGGGTTTCACATGCCACCAACTCCACATTCACAGGCAACTTCAGAGCCACAGCCGTTTTAAGATAGCCCTCAATGCAAAGGCTCTAGACGCAAATATTGGTGTGAGAGCTAATTCAAACAAGGAAACACTGCATGTTGGTGAAGGGCATATTGTTAAGGATCAGCCGAGTGGTTCTTTTGGGAGAACAACTCCATTTGGCTCACTAACTTCACACACCATCAGGCTTCCAAGCAGCTCTCAAGGAAACTCAGTTTTCACACTCTATGCTTAGTGCCCTTTGAGTACCTAGGACTGAAATGAAGCTTGGTGAGCATCCCACACAAACGAATGCTCCACATGCTGGTTTCACATGCCACCAACTCCACATTCTCAGGCAACTTCAGCGCCACAGCCATTTTCAGATAGCCCTCAATGCAAAGGCTCTAGACGCAAATATTGGTGTGAGAGCTAATTCAATCAAGGAAACACTGCATGTTGGTGAAGGGCATATTGAAGAAGGATCAGCCGAGTGGTTCTTGTGGGAGAACAACTCCATTTGGCTCACTAACTTCACACAACATCAGGCTTCCAAGCAGCTCTCAAGGAAACTCAGTTTTCACACTCTATGCTTAGTGCCCTTTGAATGCCTAGGACTGAAATGAAGCTTGGTGAGCATCCCACACAAACGAATGCTCCACATGCGGGTTTCACATGCCACCAACTCCACATTCACAGGCAACTTCAGCGCCACAGCCATTTTCAGATAGCCCTCAATGCAAAAGCTCTAGACGTAAATATTGGTGTGAGAGCTAATTCAATCAAGGAAACACTGCATGTTGGTGAAGGGCATATTGAAGAAGGATCAGCTGAGTGGTTCTTGTGGGAGAACAACTCCATTTGGCTCACTAACTTCACACACCATCAGGCTTCCAAGCAGCTCTCAAGGAAACTCAGTTTTCACACTCTATGCTTAGTGCCCTTTGAGTGCATTATCTAGGAATGAACCTGGTAGAGCATCCCACACAAAAACGAATGCTCCACATGCGGGTTTCACATGCCACCAACTCCACATTCACAGGCAACTTCAGCGCCACAAGCATTTTCAGATAGCCCTCAATGCAAAGGCTCTAGACGCAAATATTGGTGTGAGAGCTAATTCAATCAAGGAAACACTGCATGTTGGTGAAGGGCATATTGAAGAAGGATCAGCCGAGTGGTTCTTGTGGGAGAACAACTCCATTTGGCTCACTAACTTCACACACCATCAGGCTTCCAAGCAGCTCTCAAGGAAACTCAGTTTTCAAACTCTATGCTTAGTGCCCTTTGAGTGCATTATCTAGGAATGAACCTGGTAGAGCATCCCACACAAACGAATGCTCCACATGCGGGTTTCACATGCCACCAACTCCACATTCACAGGCAACTTCAGCGCCACAGCCGTTTTCAGATAGCCCTCAATGCAAAGGCTCTAGACGCAAATATTGGTGTGAGAGCTAATTCAATCAAGGAAACACTGCATGTTGGTGAAGGGCATATTGAAGAAGGATCAGCAAAGTGGTTCTTGTGGGAGAACAACTCCATTTGGCTCACTAACTTCACACACCATCAGGCTTCCAAGCAGCTCTCAAGGAAACTCAGTTTTCACACTCTATGCTTAGTGCCCTTTGTATGCCTAGGAGTGAAATGAACCTTGGTGAGCATCCCACACAAACGAATGCTCCACATGCGGGTTTCATATGCCACCAACTCCACATTCACAGGCAACTTCAGCGCCACAGCCGTTTTCAGATAGCCCTCAATGCAAAGGCTCTAGACGCAAATATTGGTGTGAGAGCTAATTCAATCAAGGAAACACTGCATGTTGGTGAAGGGCATATTGAAGAAGGATCAGCCGAGTGGTTCTTGTGGGAGAACAACTCCATTTGGCTCACTAACTTCACACACCATCAGGCTTCCAAGCAGCTCTCAAGGAAACTCAGTTTTCACACTCTATGCTTAGTGCCCTTTGTATGCCTAGGACAGAAATGAAGCTTGGTGAGGATCCCACACAAACGAATGCTCCACATGCGGGTTTCACATGCCACCAACTCCACATTCACAGGCAACTTCAGCGCCACAGCCATTTTCAGATAGCCCTCAATGCAAAAGCTCTAGACGTAAATATTGGTGTGAGAGCTCATTCAATCAAGGAAACACTGCATGTTGGTGAAGGGCATATTGAAGAAGGATCAGCTGAGTGGTTCTTGTGGGAGAACAACTCCATTTGGCTCACTAACTTCACACACCATCAGGCTTCCAAGCAGCTCTCAAGGAAACTCAGTTTTCACACTCTATGCTTAGTGCCCTTTGAGTGCATTATCTAGGAATGAACCTGGTAGAGCATCCCACACAAACGAATGCTCCACATGCGGGTTTCACATGCCACCAACTCCACATTCACAGGCAACTTCAGCGCCACAAGCATTTTCAAATAGCCCTCAATGCAAAGGCTCTAGACGCAAATATTGGTGTGAGAGCTAATTCAAACAAGGAAACACTGCATGTTGGTGAAGGGCATATTGAAGAAGGATCAGCCGAGTGGTTCTTGTGGGAGAACAACTCCATTTGGCTCACTAACTTCACACACCATCAGGCTTCCAAGCAGCTCTCAAGGAAACTCAGTTTTCACACTCTATGCTTAGTGCCCTTTGACTGCATTATCTAGGAATGAACCTGGTAGAGCATCCCACACAAACGAATGCTCCACATGCGGGTTTCACATGCCACCAACTCCACATTCACAGGCAACTTCAGCGCCACAGCCGTTTTCAGATAGCCCTCAATGCAAAGGCTCTAGACGCAAATATTGGTGTGAGAGCTAATTCAATCAAGGAAACACTGCATGTTGGTGAAGGGCATATTGAAGAAGGATCAGCAAAGTGGTTCTTGTGGGAGAACAACTCCATTTGGCTCACTAACTTCACACACCATCAGGCTTCCAAGCAGCTCTCAAGGAAACTCAGTTTTCACACTCTATGCTTAGTGCCCTTTGTATGCCTAGGACTGAAATGAACCTTGGTGAGCATCCCACACAAACGAATGCTCCACATGCGGGTTTCACATGCCACCAACTCCACATTCACAGGCAACTTCAGCGCCACAAGCATTTTCAAATAGCCCTCAATGCAAAGGCTCTAGACGCAAATATTGGTGTGAGAGCTAATTCAATCAAGGAAACACTGCATGTTGGTGAAGGGCATATTGAAGAAGGATCAGCCGAGTGGTTCTTGTGGGAGAACAACTCCATTTGGCTCACTAACTTCACACACCATCAGGCTTCCAAGCAGCTCTCAAGGAAACTCAGTTTTCACACTCTATGCTTAGTGCACTTTGAGTGCATTATCTAGGAATGAACCTGGTAGAGCATCCCACACAAACGAATGCTCCACATGCGGGTTTCACATGCCACCAACTCCACATTCTCAGGCAACTTCAGCGCCACAGCCATTTTCAGATAGCCCTCAATGCAAAGGCTCTAGACGCAAATATTGGTGTGAGAGCTAATTAAATCAAGGAAACACTGCATGTTGGTGAAGGGCATATTGAAGAAGGATCAGCAAAGTGGATCCTGTGGGAGAACAACTCCATTTGGCTCACTAACTTCACACACCATCAGGCTTGCAAGCAGCTCTCAAGGAAACTCAGTTTTCACACTCTATGCTTAGTGCCCTTGGTATGCCTAGGACTGAAATGAACCTTGGTGAGCATCCCACACAAACGAATGCTCCACATGCGGGTTTCACATGCCACCAACTCCACATTCACAGGCAACTTCAGCGCCACAGCCATTTTCAGATAGCCCTCAATGCAAAGGCTCTAGACGTAAATATTGGTGTGAGAGCTAATTCAATCAAGGAAACACTGCATGTTGGTGAAGGGCATATTGAAGAAGGATCAGCCGAGTGGTTCTTGTGGGAGAACAACTCCATTTAGCTCACTAACTTCACACACCATCAGGCTTCCAAGCAGCTCTCAAGGAAACTCAGTTTGCACACTCTATGCTTAGTGCCCTTTGAGTGCATTATCTAGGAATGAACCTGGTAGAGCATCCCACACAAACGAATGCTCCACATGCGGGTTTCACATGCCACCAACTCCACATTCACAGGCAACTTCAGCGCCACAGCCGTTTTCAGATAGCCCTCAATGCAAAGGCTCTAGACGCAAATATTGGTGTGAGAGCTAATTCAAACAAGGAAACACTGCATGTTGGTGAAGGGCATATTGAAGAAGGATCAGCCGAGTGGTTCTTGTGGGACAACAACTCCATTTGGCTCACTAACTTCACACACCATCAGGCTTCCAAGCAGCTCTCAAGGAAACTCAGTTTTCACACTCTATGCTTAGTGCCCTTTGTATGCCTAGGACTGAAATGAACCTTGGTGAGCATCCCACACAAACGAATGCTCCACATGCGGGTTTCACATGCCACCAACTCCACATTCACAGGCAACTTCAGCGCCACAGCCATTTTCAGATAGCCCTCAATGCAAAAGCTCTAGACGTAAATATTGGTGTGAGAGCTAATTCAATCAAGGAAACACTGCATGTTGGTGAAGGGCATATTGAAGAAGGATCAGCCGAGTGGTTCTTGTGGGAGAACAACTCCATTTGGCTCACTAACTTCACACACCATCAGGCTTCCAAGCAGCTCTCAAGGAAACTCAGTTTTCACACTCTATGCTTAGTGCCCTTTGAGTGCATTATCTAGGAATGAACCTGGTAGAGCATCCCACACAAACGAATGCTCCACATGCGGGTTTCACATGCCACCAACTCCACATTCACAGGCAACTTCAGCGCCACAGCCGTTTTCAGATAGCCCTCAATGCAAAGGCTCTAGACGCAAATATTGGTGTGAGAGCTAATTCAATCAAGGAAACACTGCATGTTGGTGAAGGGCATATTGAAGAAGGATCAGCCGAGTGGTTCTTGTGGGAGAACAACTCCATTTGGCTCACTAACTTCACACACCATCAGGCTTCCAAGCAGCTCTCAAGGAAACTCAGTTTTCACACTCTATGCTTAGTGCCCTTTGAGTGCATTATCTAGGAATGAACCTGGTAGAGCATCCACAAAAACGAATGCTCCACATGCGGGTTTCACATGCCACCAACTCCACATTCACAGGCAACTTCAGCGCCACATCCGTTTTCAGATAGCCCTCAATGCAAAGGCTCTAGACGCAAATATTGGTGTGAGAGCTAATTCAATCAAGGAAACACTGCATGTTGGTGAAGGGCATATTGAAGAAGGATCAGCCGAGTGGTTCTTGTGGGAGAACAACTCCATTTGGCTCACTAACTTCACACACCATCAGGCTTCCAAGCAGCTCTCAAGGAAACTCAGTTTTCACACTCTATGCTTAGTGCCCTTTGAGTGCCTAGGACTGAAAAGAAGCTTGGTGAGCATCCCACACAAACGAATGCTCCACATGCGGGTTTCACATGCCACCAACTCCACATTCACAGGCAACTTCAGCGCCACAGCCGTTTTCAGATAGCCCTCAATGCAAAGGCTCTAGACGCAAATATTGGTGTGAGAGCTAATTCAATCAAGGAAACACTGCATGTTGGTGAAGGGCATATTGAAGAAGGATCAGCCGAGTGGTTCTTGTGGGAGAACAACTCCATTTAGCTCACTAACTTCACACACCATCAGGCTTCCAAGCAGCTCTCAAGGAAACTCAGTTTGCACACTCTATGCTTAGTGCCCTTTGAGTGCATTATCTAGGAATGAACCTGGTAGAGCATCCCACACAAACGAATGCTCCACATGCGGGTTTCACATGCCACCAACTCCACATTCACAGGCAACTTCAGCGCCACAGCCGTTTTCAGATAGCCCTCAATGCAAAGGCTCTAACGCAAATATTGGTGTGAGAGCTAATTCAAACAAGGAAACACTGCATGTTGGTGAAGGGCATATTGAAGAAGGATCAGCCGAGTGGTTCTTGTGGGACAACAACTCCATTTGGCTCACTAACTTCACACACCATCAGGCTTCCAAGCAGCTCTCAAGGAAACTCAGTTTTCACACTCTATGCTTAGTGCCCTTTGTATGCCTAGGACTGAAATGAACCTTGGTGAGCATCCCACACAAACGAATGCTCCACATGCGGGTTTCACATGCCACCAACTCCACATTCACAGGCAACTTCAGCGCCACAGCCATTTTCAGATAGCCCTCAATGCAAAAGCTCTAGACGTAAATATTGGTGTGAGAGCTAATTCAATCAAGGAAACACTGCATGTTGGTGAAGGGCATATTGAAGAAGGATCAGCCGAGTGGTTCTTGTGGGAGAACAACTCCATTTGGCTCACTAACTTCACACACCATCAGGCTTCCAAGCAGCTCTCAAGGAAACTCAGTTTTCACACTCTATGCTTAGTGCCCTTTGAGTGCATTATCTAGGAATGAACCTGGTAGAGCATCCCACACAAACGAATGCTCCACATGCGGGTTTCACATGCCACCAACTCCACATTCACAGGCAACTTCAGCGCCACAGCCGTTTTCAGATAGCCCTCAATGCAAAGGCTCTAGACGCAAATATTGGTGTGAGAGCTAATTCAATCAAGGAAACACTGCATGTTGGTGAAGGGCATATTGAAGAAGGATCAGCCGAGTGGTTCTTGTGGGAGAACAACTCCATTTGGCTCACTAACTTCACACACCATCAGGCTTCCAAGCAGCTCTCAAGGAAACTCAGTTTTCACACTCTATGCTTAGTGCCCTTTGAGTGCATTATCTAGGAATGAACCTGGTAGAGCATCCCACAAAAACGAATGCTCCACATGCGGGTTTCACATGCCACCAACTCCACATTCACAGGCAACTTCAGCGCCACATCCGTTTTCAGATAGCCCTCAATGCAAAGGCTCTAGACGCAAATATTGGTGTGAGAGCTAATTCAATCAAGGAAACACTGCATGTTGGTGAAGGGCATATTGAAGAAGGATCAGCCGAGTGGTTCTTGTGGGAGAACAGCTCCATTTGGCTCACTAACTTCACACACCATCAGGCTTCCAAGCAGCTCTCAAGGAAACTCAGTTTTCACACTCTATGCTTAGTGCCCTTTGAGTGCATTATCTAGGAATGAACCTGGTAGAGCATCCCACACAAACGAATGCTCCACATGCGGGTTTCACATGCCACCAACTCCACATTCACAGGCAACTTCAGCGCCACAGCCGTTTTCAGATAGCCCTCAATGCAAAGGCTCTAGACGCAAATATTGGTGTGAGAGCTAATTCAATCAAGGAAACACGGCATGTTGGTGAAGGGCATATTGAAGAAGGATCAGCAAAGTGGATCCTGTGGGAGAACAACTCCATTTGGCTCACTAACTTCACACACCATCAGGCTTGCAAGCAGCTCTCAAGGAAACTCAGTTTTCACACTCTATGCTTAGTGCCCTTTGAGTGCATTATCTAGGAATGAACCTGGTAGAGCATCCCACACAAACGAATGCTCCACATGCGGGTTTCACATGCCACCAACTCCACATTCACAGGCAACTTCAGCGCCACAGCCGTTTGCAGATAGCCCTCAATGCAAAGGCTCTAGACGCAAATATTGGTGTGAGAGCTAATTCAAACAAGGAAACACTGCATGTTGGTGAAGGGCATATTGAAGAAGGATCAGCCGAGTGGTTCTTGTGGGAGAACAACTCCATTTGGCTCACTAACTTCACACACCATCAGGCTTCCAAGCAGCTCTCAAGGAAACTCAGTTTTCACACTCTATGCTTAGTGCCCTTTGAGTGCATTATCTAGGAATGAACCTGGTAGAGCATCCCACACAAACGAATGCTCCACATGCGGGTTTCACATGCCACCAACTCCACATTCTCAGGCAACTTCAGCGCCACAGCCATTTTCAGATAGCCCTCAATGCAAAGGCTCTAGACGCAAATATTGGTGTGAGAGCTAATTCAATCAAGGAAACACTGCATGTTGGTGAAGGGCATATTGAAGAAGGATCAGCCGAGTGGTTCTTGTGGGAGAACAACTCCATTTGGCTCACTAACTTCACACACCATCAGGCTTCCAAGCAGCTCTCAAGGAAACTCAGTTTTCACACTCTATGCTTAGTGCCCTTTGTATGCCTAGGACTGAAATGAAGCTTGGTGAGCATCCCACACAAACGAATGCTCCACATGCGGGTTTCACATGCCACCAACTCCACATTCACAGGCAACTTCAGCGCCACAGCCGTTTTCAGATAGCCCTCAAAGCAAAAGCTCTAGACGTAAATATTGGTGTGAGAGCTAATTCAATCAAGGAAACACTGCATGTTGGTGAAGGGCATATTGAAGAAGGATCAGCTGAGTGGTTCTTGTGGGAGAACAACTCCATTTGGCTCACTAACTTCACACACCATCAGGCTTGCAAGCAGCTCTCAAGGAAACTCAGTTTTCACACTCTATGCTTAGTGCCCTTTGAGTGCATTATCTAGGAATGAACCTGGTAGAGCATCCCACAAAAACGAATGCTCCACATGCGGGTTTCACATGCCACCAACTCCACATTCACAGGCAACTTCAGCGCCACAAGCATTTTCAAATAGCCCTCAATGCAAAGGCTCTAGACGCAAATATTGGTGTGAGAGCTAATTCAATCAAGGAAACACTGCATGTTGGTGAAGGGCATATTGAAGAAGGATCAGCAGAGTGGATTCTGTGGGAGAACAGCTCCATTTGGCTCACTAACTTCACACACCATCAGGCTTCCAAGCAGCTCTCAAGGAAACTCAGTTTTCAAACTCTATGCTTAGTGCCCTTTGAGTGCATTATCTAGGAATGAACCTGGTAGAGCATCCCACACAAACGAATGCTCCACATGCGGGTTTCACATGCCACCAACTCCACATTCACAGGCAACTTCAGCGCCACAGCCGTTTTCAGATAGCCCTCAATGGAAAGGCTCTAGACGCAAATATTGGTGTGAGAGCTAATTCAATCAAGGAAACACTGCATGTTGGTGAAGGGCATATTGAAGAAGGATCAGCAGAGTGGATTCTGTGGGAGAACAGCTCCATTTGGCTCACTAACTTCACACACCATCAGGCTTCCAAGCAGCTCTCAAGGAAACTCAGTTTTCACACTCTATGCTTAGTGCCCTTTGAGTGCCTAGGACTGAAATGAAGCTTGGTGAGCATCCCACACAAACGAATGCTCCACATGCGGGTTTCACATGCCACCAACTCCACATTCACAGGCAACTTCAGCGCCACAGCCGTTTTCAGATAGCCCTCAATGCAAAGGCTCTAGACGCAAATATTGGTGTGAGAGCTAATTCAATCAAGGAAACACTGCATGTTGGTGAAGGGCATATTGAAGAAGGATCAGCCGAGTGGTTCTTGTGGGAGAACAACTCCATTTGGCTCACTAACTTCACACACCATCAGGCTTCCAAGCAGCTCTCAAGGAAACTCAGGTTTCACACTCTATGCTTAGTGCCCTTTGTATGCCTAGGACTGAAATGAACCTTGGTGAGCATCCCACACAAACGAATGCTCCACATGCGGGTTTCACATGCCACCAACTCCACATTCACAGGCAACTTCAGCGCCACAAGCATTTTCAAATAGCCCTCAATGCAAAGGCTCTAGACGCAAATATTGGTGTGAGAGCTAATTCAATCAAGGAAACACTGCATGTTGGTGAAGGGCATATTGAAGAAGGATCAGCCGAGTGGTTCTTGTGGGAGAACAACTCCATTTGGCTCACTAACTTCACACACCATCAGGCTTCCAAGCAGCTCTCAAGGAAACTCAGTTTTCACACTCTATGCTTAGTGCCCTTTGAGTGCATTATCTAGGAATGAACCTGGTACAGCATCCCACACAAACGAATGCTCCACATGCGGGTTTCACATGCCACCAACTCCACATTCACAGGCAACTTCAGCGCCACAGCCGTTTTCAGATAGCCCTCAATGCAAAGGCTCTAGACGCAAATATTGGTGTGAGAGCTAATTCAATCAAGGAAACACTGCATGTTGGTGAAGGGCATATTGAAGAAGGATCAGCAAAGTGGTTCTTGTGGGAGAACAACTCCATTTGGCTCACTAACTTCACACACCATCAGGCTTCCAAGCAGCTCTCAAGAAAACTCAGTTTTCACACTCTATGCTTAGTGCACTTTGAGTGCATTATCTAGGAATGAACCTGGTAGAGCATCCCACACAAACGAATGCTCCAAATGCGGGTTTCACATGCCACCAACTCCACATTCTCAGGCAACTTCAGCGCCACAGCCATTTTCAGATAGCCCTCAATGCAAAGGCTCTAGACGCAAATATTGGTGTGAGAGCTAATTCAATCAAGGAAACACTGCATGTTGGTGAAGGGCATATTGAAGAAGGATCAGCAAAGTGGATCCTGTGGGAGAACAACTCCATTTGGCTCACTAACTTCACACACCATCAGGCTTCCAAGCAGCTCTCAAGGAAACTCAGTTTTCACACTCTATGCTTAGTGCCCTTTGTATGCCTAGGACTGAAATGAACCTTGGTGAGCATCCCACACAAACGAATGCTCCACATGCGGGTTTCACATGCCACCAACTCCACATTCACAGGCAACTTCAGCGCCACAGCCATTTTCAGATAGCCCTCAATGCAAAAGCTCTAGACGTAAATATTGGTGTGAGAGCTAATTCAATCAAGGAAACACTGCATGTTGGTGAAGGGCATATTGAAGAAGGATCAGCCGAGTGGTTCTTGTGGGAGAACAACTCCATTTGGCTCACTAACTTCACACACCATCAGGCTTCCAAGCAGCTCTCAAGGAAACTCAGTTTTCACACTCTATGCTTAGTGCCCTTTGGGTGCATTATCTAGGAATGAACCTGGTAGAGCATCCCACAAAAACGAATGCTCCACATGCGGGTTTCACATGCCACCAACTCCACATTCACAGGCAACTTCAGCGCCAAAGCCGTTTTCAGATAGCCCTCAATGCAAAGGCTCTAGACGCAAATATTGGTGTGAGAGCTAATTCAATCAAGGAAACACTGCATGTTGGTGAAGGGCATATTGAAGAAGGATCAGCCGAGTGGTTCTTGTGGGAGAACAACTCCATTTGGCTCACTAACTTCACACACCATCAGGCTTGGAAGCAGCTCTCAAGGAAACTCAGTTTTCACACTCTATGCTTAGTGCCCTTTGTGTGCCTAGGACTGAAATGAAGCTTGGTGAGCATCGCACACAAACGAATGCTCCACATGCGGGTTTCACATGCCACCAACTCCACATTCACAGGCAACTTCAGCGCCACAGCCGTTTTCAGATAGCCCTCAATGCAAAGGCTCTAGACGCAAATATTGGTGTGAGAGCTAATTCAAACAAGGAAACACTGCATGTTGGTGAAGGGCATATTGTTAAGGATCAGCCGAGTGGTTCTTGTGGGACAACAACTCCATTTGGCTCACTAACTTCACACACCATCAGGCTTCCAAGCAGCTCTCAAGGAAACTCAGTTTTCACACTCTATGCTTAGTGCCCTTTGAGTGCCTAGGACAAATGAACCTGGTAGAGCATCCCACACAAACGAATGCTCCACATGCGGGTTTCACATGCCACCAACTCCACATTCACAGGCAACTTCAGCGCCACAAGCATTTTCAGATAGCCCTCAATGCAAAGGCTCTAGACGCAAATATTGGTGTGAGAGCTAATTCAATCAAGGAAACACTGCATGTTGGTGAAGGGCATATTGAAGAAGGATCAGCAAAGTGGATTCTGTGGGAGAACAGCTCCATTTGGCTCAATAACTTCACACACCATCAGGCTTCCAAGCAGCTCTCAAGGAAACTCAGTTTTCACACTCTATGCTTAGTGCCCTTTGAGTGCATTATCTAGGAATGAACCTGGTAGAGCATCCCACACAAACGAATGCTCCACATGCGGGTTTCACATGCCACCAACTGCACATTCACAGGCAACTTCAGCGCCACAGCCGTTTTCAGATAGCCCTCAATGCAAAGGCTCTAGACGCAAATATTGGTGTGAGAGCTAATTCAATCAAGGAAACACTGCATGTTGGTGAAGGGCATATTGAAGAAGGATCAGCCGAGTGGTTCTTGTGGGAGAACAACTCCATTTGGCTCACTAACTTCACACACCATCAGGCTTCCAAGCAGCTCTCAAGGAAACTCAGTTTTCACACTCTATGCTTAGTGCCCTTTGAGTGCATTATCTAGGAATGAACCTGGTAGAGCATCCCACACAAATGAATGCTCCACATGCGGCTTTCACATGCCACCAACTCCACATTCACAGGCACCTTCAGCGCCACAGCAGTTTTCAATACCACTCAATGCAAAGCCTCTAGACGCAAATATTGGTGTGAGAGCTAATTCAATCAAGGGAACACTGCATGTTGGTGATGGGCATATTGAAGAAGGATCAGCCGAGTGGTTCTTGTGGGAGAACAACTCCATTTGGCTCACTAACTTCACACACCATCAGGCTTCCAAGCAGCTCTCAAGGAAACACAGTTTTCACACTCTATGCTTAGTGCCCTTTGAGTGCATTATCTAGGAATGAACCTGGTAGAGCATCCCACACAAACGAATGCTCCACATGCGGGTTTCACATGCCACCAACTCCACATTCACAGGCAACTTCAGCGCCACAGCCGTTTTCAGATAGCCCTCAATGCAAAGGCTCTAGACGCAAATATTGGTGTGAGAGCTATTTCAATCAAGGAAACACTGCATGTTGGTGAAGGGCATATTGAAGAAGGGTCAGCCGAGTGGTTCTTGTGGGAGAACAACTCCATTTGGCTCACTAACTTCACACACCATCAGGCTTCCAAGCAGCTCTCAAGGAAACTCAGTTTTCACACTCTATGCTTAGTGCCCTTTGAGTGCATTATCTAGGAATGAACCTGGTAGAGCATCCCACACAAATGAATGCTCCACATGCGGGTTTCACATGCCACCAACTGCACATTCACAGGCAACTTCAGCGCCACAGCCGTTTTCAGATAGCCCTCAATGCAAAGGCTCTAGACGCAAATATTGGTATGAGAGCTAATTCAATCAAGGAAACACTGCATGTTGGTGAAGGGCATATTGATGAAGGATCAGCCGAGTGGTTCTTGTGGGAGAACAACTCCATTTGGCTCACTAACTTCACACACCATCAGGCTTCCAAGCAGCTCTCAAGGAAACTCAGTTTTCACACCCTATGCTTAGTGCCCTTTGTGTGCCTAGGACTGAAATGAAACTTGGCGAGGATCCCGCACAAACGAATGCTCCACATGCGGGTTTCACATGCCACCAACTCCACTTTCACAGGCAACTTCAGCGCCACAAGCATTTTCAGATAGCCCTCAATGCAAAGGCTCTAGACGCAAATATTGGTGTGAGAGCTAATTCAATCAAGGAAACACTGCATGTTGGTGAAGGGCATATTGAAGAAGGATCAGCAAAGTGGATTCTGTGGGAGAACAATTCCTTTTGGCTCACTAACTTCACACACCATCAGGCTTCCAAGCAGCTCTCAAGGAAACTCAGTTTTCACACTCTATGCTTAGTGCCCTTTGAGTGCATTATCTAGGAATGAACCTGGTAGAGCATCCCACACAAATGAATGCTCCACATGCGGGTTTCACATGCCACCAACTGCACATTCACAGGCAACTTCAGCGCCACAGCCGTTTTCAGATAGCCCTCAATGCAAAGGCTCTAGACGCAAATATTGGTATGAGAGCTAATTCAATCAAGGAAACACTGCATGTTGGTGAAGGGCATATTGATGAAGGATCAGCCGAGTGGTTCTTGTGGGAGAACAACTCCATTTGGCTCACTAACTTCACACACCATCAGGCTTCCAAGCAGCTCTCAAGGAAACTCAGTTTTCACACCCTATGCTTAGTGAACTTTGTGTGCCTAGGACTGAAATGAAACTTGGCGAGGATCCCACACAAACGAATGCTCCACATGCGGCTTTCACATGCCACCAACTCCACATTCACAGGCAACTTCAGCGCCACAAGCATTTTCAGATAGCCCTCAATGCAAAGGCTCTAGACGCAAATATTGGTGTGAGAGCTAATTCAATCAAGGAAACACTGCATGTTGGTGAAGGGCATATTGAAGAAGGATCAGCAAAGTGGATTCTGTGGGAGAACAATTCCTTTTGGCTCACTAACTTCACACACCATCAGGCTTCCAAGCAGCTCTCAAGGAAACTCAGTTTTCACACTCTATGCTTAGTGCCCTTTGAGTGCATTATCTAGGAATGAACCTGGTAGAGCATCCCACACAAACGAATGCTCCATATGCGGGTTTCACATGCCACCAACTCCACATTCACAGGCAACTTCAGCGCCACCGCCGTTTTCAGATAGCCCTCAATGCAAAGGCTCTAGACGCAAATATTGGTGTGAGAGCTAATTCAATCAAGGAAACACTGCATGTTGGTGAAGGGCATATTGAAGAAGGATCAGCCGAGTGGTTCTTGTGGGAGAACAACTCCATTTGGCTCACTAACTTCACACACCATCAGGCTTCCAAGCAGCTCTCAAGGAAACTCAGTTTTCACACCCTATGCTTAGTGCCCTTTGTGTGTCCTAGGACTGAAATGAAACTTGGCGAGGATCCCACACAAACGAATGCTCCACATGCGGCTTTCACATGCCACCAACTCCACATTCACAGGCAACTTCAGCGCCACAGCCGTATTCAGATAGCTCTCAATGCAAAGGCTCTAGACGGAAATATTGGTGTGAGAGCTAATTCAATAAAGGAAACACTGCATGTTGGTGAAGGGCATATTGAAGAAGGATCAGCCGAGTGGTTCTTGTGGGAGAACAACTCCATTTGGCTCACTAACTTCACACACCATCAGGCTTCCAAGCAGCTCTCAAGGAAACTCAGTTTTCACACTCTATGCTTAGTGCCCTTTGAGTGCATTATCTAGGAATGAACCTGGTAGAGCATCCCACACAAACGAATGCTCCACATGCGGGTTTCACATGCCACCAACTCCACATTCACAGGCAACTTCAGCGCCACAGCCGTTTTCAGATAGCCCTCAATGCAAAGGCTCTAGACGCAAATATTGGTGTGAGAGCTAATTCAATCAAGGAAACACTGCATGTTGGTGAAGGGCATACTGAAGAAGGATCAGCTGAGTGGTTCTTGTGGGAGAACAACTCCATTTGGCTCACTAACTTCACACACCATCAGGCTTCCAAGCAGCTCTCAAGGAAACTCAGTTTTCACACTCTATGCATAGTGCCCTTTGAGTGCATTATCTAAGAATTAACCTGGTAGAGTATCCCACACAAACGAATGCTCCACATGCGGGTTTCACATGCCACCAACTCCACATTCACAGGCAACTTCAGCGCCACAGCCGTTTTCAGATAGCCCTCAATGCAAAGGCTCTAGACGCAAATATTGGTGTGAGAGCTAATTCAATCAAGGAAACACTGCATGTTGGTGAAGCGCATATTGAAGAAGGATCAGCCGAGTGGTTCTTGTGGGAGAACAACTCCATTTGGCTCACTAACTTCACACACCATCAGGCTTCCAAGCAGCTCTCAAGGAAACTCAGTTTTCACACTCTATGCTTAGTGCCCTTTGAGTGCATTATCTAGGAATGAACCTGGTAGAGCATCCCACACAAATGAATGCTCCACATGCGGGTTTCACATGCCACCAACTCCACATTCTCAGGGAACTTCAGCGCCACAGCCGTTTTCAGATAGCCCTCAATGCAAAGGCTCTAGACGCAAATATTGGTGTGAGAGCTAATTCAATCAAGGAAACACTGCATGTTGGTGAAGGGCATATTGAAGAAGGATCAGCCGAGTGGTTCTTGTGGGAGAACAACTCCATTTGGCTCACTAACTTCACACACCATCACCCTTCCAAGCAGCTCTCAAGGAAACTCAGTTTTCACACCCTATGTATACTGCCCAGTGTGCCTAGGACTGAAATGAAACTTGGCGAGGATCCCACACAAACGAATGCTCCACATGCGGCTTTCACATGCCACCAACTCCACATTCACAGGCAACTTCAGCGCCACAGCCGTTTTCAGATAGCTCTCAATGCAAAGGCTCTAGACGCAAATATTGGTGTGAGAGCTAATTCAATAAAGGAAACACTGCATGTTGGTGAAGGGCATATTGAAGAAGGATCAGCCGAGTGGTTCTTGTGGGAGAACAACTCCATTTGGCTCACTAACTTCACACACCATCAGGCTTCCAAGCAGCTCTCAAGGAAACTCAGTTTTCACACTCTATGCTTACTGAGCTTTGAGTGCATTATCTAGGAATGAACCTGGTAGAGCATCCCACACAAATGAATGCTCCACATGCGGGTTTCACATGCCACCAACTCCACATTCACAGGCAACTTCAGCGCCACAGCCGTTTTCAGATAGCCCTCAAAGGCTCTAGACGCAAATATTGGTGTGAGAGCTAATTCAATCAAGGAAGCACTGCATGTTGGTGAAGGGCATATTGAAGAAGGATCAGCCGAGTGGTTCTTGTGGGAGAACAACTCCATTTGGCTCACTAACTTCACACACCATCAGGCTTCCAAGCAGCTCTCAAGGAAACTCAGTTTTCACACTCTATGCTTAGTGCCCTTTGAGTGCATTATCTAGGAATGAACCTGGTAGAGCATCCCACACAAATGAATGCTCCACATGCGGGTTTCACATGCCACCAACTGCACATTCACAGGCAACTTCAGCGCCACAGCCGTTTTCAGATAGCCCTCAATGCAAAGGCTCTAGACGCAAATATTGGTATGAGAGCTAATTCAATCAAGGAAACACTGCATGTTGGTGAAGGGCATATTGAAGAAGGATCAGCAAAGTGGATCTTGTGGGAGAACAACTCCATTTGGCTCACTAACTTCATACACCATCAGGCTTCCAAGCAGCTCTCAAGAAAACTCAGTTTTCACACTCTATGCTTAGTGCCCTTTGAGTGCATTATCTAGGAATGAACCTGGTAGAGCATCCCACACAAACAATGCTCCACATGCGGGTTTCACATGCCACCAACTCCACATTCACAGGCAACTTCAGCGCCACAGCCGTTTTCAGATAGCCCTCAATGCAAAGGCTCTAGACGCAAATATTGGTGTGAGAGCTCATTCAATCAAGGAAACACTGCATGTTGGTGAAGGGCATATTGAAGAAGGATCAGCCGAGTGGTTCTTGTGGGAGAACAACTCCATTTGGCTCACTAACTTCACACACCATCAGGCTTCCAAGCAGCTCTCAAGGAAACTCAGTTTTCACACCCTATGCTTAGTGCCCTTTGTGTGCCTAGGACTGAAATGAAACTTGGCGAGGGATACCACACAAACGAATGCTCCACATGCGGGTTTCACATGCCACCAACTCCACATTCACAGGCAACTTCAGCGCCACAGCCATTTTCAGATAGCCCTCAATGCAAAGGCTCTAGACGCAAATATTGGTGTGAGAGCTAATTCAATCAAGGAAACACTGCATGTTGGTGAAGGGCATATTGAAGAAGGATCAGCCGAGTGGTTCTTGTGGGAGAACAACTCCATTTAGCTCACGAACTTCACACACCATCAGGCTTCCAAGCAGCTCTCAAGGAAACTCAGTTTTCACACTCTATGCTTAGTGCTCTTTGAGTGCATTATCTAGGAATGAACCTGGTAGAGCATCCCACACAAACAATGCTCCACATGCGGCTTTCACATGCCACCAACTCCACATTCACAGGCAACTTCAGCGCCACAGCCGTTTTCAGATAGCCCTCAATGCAAAGGCTCTAGACGCAAATATTGGTGTGAGAGCTAATCCAATCAAGGAAACACTGCATGTTGGTGAAGGGCATATTGAAGAAGGATCAGCCGAGTGGTTCTTGTGGGAGAACAACTCCATTTGGCTCACTAACTTCACACACCATCAGGCTTCCAAGCAGCTCTCAAGGAAACTCAGTTTTCACACTCTATGCTTAGTGCCCTTTGAGTGCATTATCTAGGAATGAACCTGGTAGAGCATCCCACACAAACGAATGCTCCACATGCGGGTTTCACATGCCACCAACTCCACATTCACAGGCAACTTCAGCGCCACAGCCGTTTTCAGACAGCCCTCAATGCAGAGGCTCTAGACGCAAATATTGGTGTGAGAGCTAATTCAATCAAGGAAACACTGCATGTTGGTGAAGGGCATATTGAAGAAGGATCACCCGAGTGGATCTTGTGGGAGAACAACTCCATTTGGCTCACTAACTTCACACACCATCAGGCTTCCAAGCAGCTCTCAAGGAAACTCAGTTTTCACACTCTATGCTTAGTGCCCTTTGAGTGCATTATCTAGGAATGAACCTGGTAGAGCATCCCACACAAATGAATGCTCCACATGCGGCTTTCACATGCCACCAACTCCACATTCACAGGCACCTTCAGCGCCACAGCAGTTTTCAATACCCCTCAATGCAAAGCCTCTAGACGCAAATATTGGTGTGAGAGCTAATTCAATCAAGGGAACACTGCATGTTGGTGACGGGCATATTGAAGAAGGATCAGCCGAGTGGATCTTGTGGGAGAACAACTCCATTTGGCTCACTAACTTCACACACCATCAGGCTTCCAAGCAGCTCTCAAGGAAACACAGTTTTCACACTCTATGCTTAGTGCCCTTTGAGTGCATTATCTAGGAATGAACCTGGTAGAGTATCCCACACAAACGAATGCTCCACATGCGGGTTTCACATGCCACCAACTCCACATTCACAGGCAACTTCAGCGCCACAGCCGTTTTCAGATAGCCCTCAATGCAAAGGCTCTAGACGCAAATATTGGTGTGAGAGCTAATTCAATCGAGGAAACACTGCATGTTGGTGAAGGGCATATTGAAGAAGGATCAGCCGAGTGGTTCTTGTGGGAGAACAACTCCATTTGGCTCACTAACTTCACACACCATCAGGCTTCCAAGCATCTCTCAAGGAACGTCAGTTTTCACACTCTATGCTTAGTGCCCTTTGTGTGCCTAGGACTAAAATGAAACGTGGCGAGATTCCACACAAACGAATGCTCCACATGCGGCTTTCACATGCCACCAACTCCACATTCACAGGCAACTTCAGCGCCACAGCCGTTTTCAGATAGCCCTCAATGGAAAGGCTCTAGACGCAAATATTGGTGTGAGAGCTAATTCAATCAAGGAAACACTGCATGTTGGTGAAGGGCATATTGAAGAAGGATCAGCAAAGTGGATTCTGTGGGAGAACAGCTCGATTTGGCTCACTAACTTCACACACCATCAGGCTTCCAAGCAGCTCTCAAGGAAACTCAGTTTTCACACTCTATGCTTAGTGCCCTTTGAGTGCATTATCTAGGAATGAACCTGGTAGAGTATCCCACACAAACGAATGCTCCACATGCGGGTTTCACATGCCACCAACTCCACATTCACAGGCACCTTCAGCGCCACAGCCGTTTTCACATAGCCCTCAATGCAAAGGCTCTAGACGCAAATATTGGTGTGAGAGCTAATTCAATCGAGGAAACACTGCATGTTGGTGAAGGGCATATTGAAGAAGGATCAGCCGAGTGGTTCTTGTGGGAGAACAACTCCATTTGGCTCACTAACTTCACACACCATCAGGCTTCCAAGCATCTCTCAAGGAACGTCAGTTTTCACACTCTATGCTTAGTGCCCTTTGTGTGCCTAGGACTAAAATGAAACGTGGCGAGATTCCACACAAACGAATGCTCCACATGCGGCTTTCACATGCCACCAACTCCACATTCACAGGCAACTTCAGCGCCACAGCCGTTTTCAGATAGCCCTCAATGGAAAGGCTCTAGACGCAAATATTGGTGTGAGAGCTAATTCAATCAAGGAAACACTGCATGTTGGTGAAGGGCATATTGAAGAAGGATCAGCAAAGTGGATTCTGTGGGAGAACAGCTCGATTTGGCTCACTAACTTCACACACCATCAGGCTTCCAAGCAGCTCTCAAGGAAACTCAGTTTTCACACTCTATGCTTAGTGCCCTTTGAGTGCATTATCTAGGAATGAACCTGGTAGAGCATCCCACACAAATGAATGCTCCACATGCGGCTTTCACATGCCACCAACTCCACATTCACAGGCACCTTCAGCGCCACAGCAGTTTTCACATAGCCCTCAATGCAAAGGCTCTAGACGCAAATATTGGTGTGAGAGCTAATTCAATCAAGGGAACACTGCATGTTGGTGAAGGGCATATTGAAGAAGGATCAACCGAGTGGTTCTTGTGGGAGAACAACTCCATTTGGCTCACTAACTTCACACACCATCAGGCTTCCAAGCAGCTCTCAAGGAAACTCAGTTTTCACACTCTATGCTTAGTGCCCTTTGAGTGCATTATCTGGGAATGAACCTGGTAGAGCATCCCACACAAACGAATGCTCCACATGCGGGTTTCACATGCCACCAACTCCACATTCTCAGGCACCTTCAGCGCCACAGCCGTTTTCAGATAGCCTTCAATGCAAAGGCTCTAGACGCAAATATTGGTGTGAGAGCTAATTCAATCAAGGAAACACTGCATGTTGGTGAAGGGCATATTGAAGAAGGATCAGCCGAGTGGATCTTGTGGGAGAACAACTCCATTTAGCTCACTAACTTCACACACCATCAGGCTTCCAAGCAGCTCTCAAGGAAACTCAGTTTTCACACTCTATGCTTAGTGCCCTTTGATTGCATTATCTAGGAATGAACCTGGTAGAGCATCCCACACAAACGAATGCTCCACATGCGGGTTTCACATGCCACCAACTCCACATTCACAGGCAACTTCAGCGCCACAGCCGTTTTCAGATAGCCCTCAATGCAAAGGCTCTAGACGCAAATATTGGTGTGAGAGCTAATTCAATCAAGGAAACACTGCATGTTGGTGAAGGGCATATTGAAGAAGGATCAGCAAAGTGGATCCTGTGGGAGAACAACTCCATTTGGCTCACTAACTTCACACACCATCAGGCTTCCAAGCAGCTCTCAAGGAAACTCAGTTTTCACACTCTATGCTTAGTGCCCTTTGAGTGCATGATCTAGGAATGAACCTGGTAGAGCATCCCACACAAACGAATGCTCCACATGCGGGTTTCACATGCCACCAACTCCACATTCACAGGCAACTTCAGCGCCACAGCCGTTTTCAGATAGCCCTCAATGCAAAGGATCTAGACGCAAATATTGGTGTGAGAGCTATTTCAATCAAGGAAACACTGCATGTTGGTGAAGGGCATATTGAAGAAGGGTCAGCCGAGTGGTTCTTGTGGGAGAACAACTCCATTTGGCTCACTAACTTCACACACCATCAGGCTTCCAAGCAGCTCTCAAGGAAACTCAGTTTTCACACTCTATGCTTAGTGCCCTTTGAGTGCATTATCTAGGAATGAACCTGGTAGAGCATCCCACACAAATGAATGCTCCACATGCGGGTTTCACATGCCACCAACTGCACATTCACAGGCAACTTCAGCGCCACAGCCGTTTTCAGATAGCCCTCAATGCAAAGGCTCTAGACGCAAATATTGGTATGAGAGCTAATTCAATCAAGGAAACACTGCATGTTGGTGAAGGGCATATTGATGAAGGATCAGCCGAGTGGTTCTTGTGGGAGAACAACTCCATTTGGCTCACTAACTTCACACACCATCAGGCTTCCAAGCAGCTCTCAAGGAAACTCAGTTTTCACACCCTATGCTTAGTGCCCTTTGTGTGCCTAGGACTGAAATGAAACTTGGCGAGGATCCCGCACAAACGAATGCTCCACATGCGGCTTTCACATGCCACCAACTCCACATTCACAGGCAACTTCAGCGCCACAAGCATTTTCAGATAGCCCTCAATGCAAAGGCTCTAGACGCAAATATTGGTGTGAGAGCTAATTCAATCAAGGAAACACTGCATGTTGGTGAAGGGCATATTGAAGAAGGATCAGCAAAGTGGATTCTGTGGGAGAACAATTCCTTTTGGCTCACTAACTTCACACACCATCAGGCTTCCAAGCAGCTCTCAAGGAAACTCAGTTTTCACACTCTATGCTTAGTGCCCTTTGAGTGCATTATCTAGGAATGAACCTGGTAGAGCATCCCACACAAACGAATGCTCCATATGCGGGTTTCACATGCCACCAACTCCACATTCACAGGCAACTTCAGCGCCACCGCCATTTTCAGATAGCCCTCAATGCAAAGGCTCTAGACGCAAATATTGGTGTGAGAGCTAATTCAATCAAGGAAACACTGCATGTTGGTGAAGGGCATATTGAAGAAGGATCAGCCGAGTGGTTCTTGTGGGAGAACAACTCCATTTGGCTCACTAACTTCACACACCATCAGGCTTCCAAGCAGCTCTCAAGGAAACTCAGTTTTCACACTCTATGCTTAGTGCCCTTTGAGTGCATTATCTAGGAATGAACCTGGTAGAGCATCCCACAAAAACGAATGCTCCACATGCGGGTTTCACATGCCACCAACTCCACATTCACAGGCAACTTCAGAGCCACAGCCGTTTTCAGATAGCCCTCAATGCAGAGGCTCTAGACGCAAATATTGGTGTGAGAGCTAATTCAATCAAGGAAACACTGCATGTTGGTGAAGGGCATATTGAAGAAGGATCAGCCGAGTGGTTCTTGTGGGAGAACAACTCCATTTAGCTCACGAACTTCACACACCATCAGGCTTCCAAGCAGCTCTCAAGGAAACTCAGTTTTCACACTCTATGCTTAGTGCTCTTTGAGTGCATTATCTAGGAATGAACCTGGTAGAGCATCCCACACAAACAATGCTCCACATGCGGCTTTCACATGCCACCAACTCCACATTCACAGGCAACTTCAGCGCCACAGCCGTTTTCAGATAGCCCTCAATGCAAAGGCTCTAGACGCAAATATTGGTGTGAGAGCTAATCCAATCAAGGAAACACTGCATGTTGGTGAAGGGCATATTGAAGAAGGATCAGCCGAGTGGTTCTTGTGGGAGAACAACTCCATTTGGCTCACTAACTTCACACACCATCAGGCTTCCAAGCAGCTCTCAAGGAAACTCAGTTTTCACACTCTATGCTTAGTGCCCTTTGAGTGCATTATCTAGGAATGAACCTGGTAGAGCATCCCACACAAACGAATGCTCCACATGCGGGTTTCACATGCCACCAACTCCACATTCACAGGCAACTTCAGCGCCACAGCCGTTTTCAGACAGCCCTCAATGCAGAGGCTCTAGACGCAAATATTGGTGTGAGAGCTAATTCAATCAAGGAAACACTGCATGTTGGTGAAGGGCATATTGAAGAAGGATCACCCGAGTGGATCTTGTGGGAGAACAACTCCATTTGGCTCACTAACTTCACACACCATCAGGCTTCCAAGCAGCTCTCAAGGAAACTCAGTTTTCACACTCTATGCTTAGTGCCCTTTGAGTGCATTATCTAGGAATGAACCTGGTAGAGCATCCCACACAAATGAATGCTCCACATGCGGCTTTCACATGCCACCAACTCCACATTCACAGGCACCTTCAGCGCCACAGCAGTTTTCAATACCCCTCAATGCAAAGCCTCTAGACGCAAATATTGGTGTGAGAGCTAATTCAATCAAGGGAACACTGCATGTTGGTGACGGGCATATTGAAGAAGGATCAGCCGAGTGGATCTTGTGGGAGAACAACTCCATTTGGCTCACTAACTTCACACACCATCAGGCTTCCAAGCAGCTCTCAAGGAAACACAGTTTTCACACTCTATGCTTAGTGCCCTTTGAGTGCATTATCTAGGAATGAACCTGGTAGAGTATCCCACACAAACGAATGCTCCACATGCGGGTTTCACATGCCACCAACTCCACATTCACAGGCAACTTCAGCGCCACAGCCGTTTTCAGATAGCCCTCAATGCAAAGGCTCTAGACGCAAATATTGGTGTGAGAGCTAATTCAATCGAGGAAACACTGCATGTTGGTGAAGGGCATATTGAAGAAGGATCAGCCGAGTGGTTCTTGTGGGAGAACAACTCCATTTGGCTCACTAACTTCACACACCATCAGGCTTCCAAGCATCTCTCAAGGAACGTCAGTTTTCACACTCTATGCTTAGTGCCCTTTGTGTGCCTAGGACTAAAATGAAACGTGGCGAGATTCCACACAAACGAATGCTCCACATGCGGCTTTCACATGCCACCAACTCCACATTCACAGGCAACTTCAGCGCCACAGCCGTTTTCAGATAGCCCTCAATGGAAAGGCTCTAGACGCAAATATTGGTGTGAGAGCTAATTCAATCAAGGAAACACTGCATGTTGGTGAAGGGCATATTGAAGAAGGATCAGCAAAGTGGATTCTGTGGGAGAACAGCTCGATTTGGCTCACTAACTTCACACACCATCAGGCTTCCAAGCAGCTCTCAAGGAAACTCAGTTTTCACACTCTATGCTTAGTGCCCTTTGAGTGCATTATCTAGGAATGAACCTGGTAGAGCATCCCACACAAATGAATGCTCCACATGCGGCTTTCACATGCCACCAACTCCACATTCACAGGCACCTTCAGCGCCACAGCAGTTTTCACATAGCCCTCAATGCAAAGGCTCTAGACGCAAATATTGGTGTGAGAGCTAATTCAATCAAGGGAACACTGCATGTTGGTGAAGGGCATATTGAAGAAGGATCAACCGAGTGGTTCTTGTGGGAGAACAACTCCATTTGGCTCACTAACTTCACACACCATCAGGCTTCCAAGCAGCTCTCAAGGAAACTCAGTTTTCACACTCTATGCTTAGTGCCCTTTGAGTGCATTATCTGGGAATGAACCTGGTAGAGCATCCCACACAAACGAATGCTCCACATGCGGGTTTCACATGCCACCAACTCCACATTCTCAGGCACCTTCAGCGCCACAGCCGTTTTCAGATAGCCTTCAATGCAAAGGCTCTAGACGCAAATATTGGTGTGAGAGCTAATTCAATCAAGGAAACACTGCATGTTGGTGAAGGGCATATTGAAGAAGGATCAGCCGAGTGGATCTTGTGGGAGAACAACTCCATTTAGCTCACTAACTTCACACACCATCAGGCTTCCAAGCAGCTCTCAAGGAAACTCAGTTTTCACACTCTATGCTTAGTGCCCTTTGATTGCATTATCTAGGAATGAACCTGGTAGAGCATCCCACACAAACGAATGCTCCACATGCGGGTTTCACATGCCACCAACTCCACATTCACAGGCAACTTCAGCGCCACAGCCGTTTTCAGATAGCCCTCAATGCAAAGGCTCTAGACGCAAATATTGGTGTGAGAGCTAATTCAATCAAGGAAACACTGCATGTTGGTGAAGGGCATATTGAAGAAGGATCAGCAAAGTGGATCCTGTGGGAGAACAACTCCATTTGGCTCACTAACTTCACACACCATCAGGCTTCCAAGCAGCTCTCAAGGAAACTCAGTTTTCACACTCTATGCTTAGTGCCCTTTGAGTGCATGATCTAGGAATGAACCTGGTAGAGCATCCCACACAAACGAATGCTCCACATGCGGGTTTCACATGCCACCAACTCCACATTCACAGGCAACTTCAGCGCCACAGCCGTTTTCAGATAGCCCTCAATGCAAAGGATCTAGACGCAAATATTGGTGTGAGAGCTATTTCAATCAAGGAAACACTGCATGTTGGTGAAGGGCATATTGAAGAAGGGTCAGCCGAGTGGTTCTTGTGGGAGAACAACTCCATTTGGCTCACTAACTTCACACACCATCAGGCTTCCAAGCAGCTCTCAAGGAAACTCAGTTTTCACACTCTATGCTTAGTGCCCTTTGAGTGCATTATCTAGGAATGAACCTGGTAGAGCATCCCACACAAATGAATGCTCCACATGCGGGTTTCACATGCCACCAACTGCACATTCACAGGCAACTTCAGCGCCACAGCCGTTTTCAGATAGCCCTCAATGCAAAGGCTCTAGACGCAAATATTGGTATGAGAGCTAATTCAATCAAGGAAACACTGCATGTTGGTGAAGGGCATATTGATGAAGGATCAGCCGAGTGGTTCTTGTGGGAGAACAACTCCATTTGGCTCACTAACTTCACACACCATCAGGCTTCCAAGCAGCTCTCAAGGAAACTCAGTTTTCACACCCTATGCTTAGTGCCCTTTGTGTGCCTAGGACTGAAATGAAACTTGGCGAGGATCCCGCACAAACGAATGCTCCACATGCGGCTTTCACATGCCACCAACTCCACATTCACAGGCAACTTCAGCGCCACAAGCATTTTCAGATAGCCCTCAATGCAAAGGCTCTAGACGCAAATATTGGTGTGAGAGCTAATTCAATCAAGGAAACACTGCATGTTGGTGAAGGGCATATTGAAGAAGGATCAGCAAAGTGGATTCTGTGGGAGAACAATTCCTTTTGGCTCACTAACTTCACACACCATCAGGCTTCCAAGCAGCTCTCAAGGAAACTCAGTTTTCACACTCTATGCTTAGTGCCCTTTGAGTGCATTATCTAGGAATGAACCTGGTAGAGCATCCCACACAAACGAATGCTCCATATGCGGGTTTCACATGCCACCAACTCCACATTCACAGGCAACTTCAGCGCCACCGCCATTTTCAGATAGCCCTCAATGCAAAGGCTCTAGACGCAAATATTGGTGTGAGAGCTAATTCAATCAAGGAAACACTGCATGTTGGTGAAGGGCATATTGAAGAAGGATCAGCCGAGTGGTTCTTGTGGGAGAACAACTCCATTTGGCTCACTAACTTCACACACCATCAGGCTTCCAAGCAGCTCTCAAGGAAACTCAGTTTTCACACTCTATGCTTAGTGCCCTTTGAGTGCATTATCTAGGAATGAACCTGGTAGAGCATCCCACAAAAACGAATGCTCCACATGCGGGTTTCACATGCCACCAACTCCACATTCACAGGCAACTTCAGAGCCACAGCCGTTTTCAGATAGCCCTCAATGCAGAGGCTCTAGACGCAAATATTGGTGTGAGAGCTAATTCAATCAAGGAAACACTGCATGTTGGTGAAGGGCATATTGAAGAAGGATCACCCGAGTGGATCTTGTGGGAGAACAACTCCATTTGGCTCACTAACTTCACACACCATCAGGCTTCCAAGCAGCTCTCAAGGAAACTCAGTTTTCACACTCTATGCTTAGTGCCCTTTGAGTGCATTATCTAGGAATGAACCTGGTAGAGCATCCCACACAAATGAATGCTCCACATGCGGCTTTCACATGCCACCAACTCCACATTCACAGGCAACTTCAGCGCCACAGCAGTTTTCAATACCCCTCAATGCAAAGCCTCTAGACGCAAATATTGGTGTGAGAGCTAATTCAATCAAGGAAACACTGCATGTTGGTGACGGGCATATTGAAGAAGGATCAGCCGAGTGGATCTTGTGGGAGAACAACTCCATTTGGCTCACTAACTTCACACACCATCAGGCTTCCAAGCAGCTCTCAAGGAAACACAGTTTTCACACTCTATGCTTAGTGCCCTTTGAGTGCATTATCTAGGAATGAACCTGGTAGAGTATCCCACACAAACGAATGCTCCACATGCGGGTTTCACATGCCACCAACTCCACATTCACAGGCAACTTCAGCGCCACAGCCGTTTTCAGATAGCCCTCAATGCAAAGGCTCTAGACGCAAATATTGGTGTGAGAGCTAATTCAATCAAGGAAACACTGCATGTTGGTGAAGGGCATATTGAAGAAGGATCAGCCGAGTGGTTCTTGTGGGAGAACAACTCCATTTGGCTCACTAACTTCACACACCATCAGGCTTCCAAGCATCTCTCAAGGAACGTCAGTTTTCACACTCTATGCTTAGTGCCCTTTGTGTGCCTAGGACTAAAATGAAACGTGGCGAGATTCCACACAAACGAATGCTCCACATGCGGCTTTCACATGCCACCAACTCCACATTCACAGGCAACTTCAGCGCCACAGCCGTTTTCAGATAGCCCTCAATGGAAAGGCTCTAGACGCAAATATTGGTGTGAGAGCTAATTCAATCAAGGAAACACTGCATGTTGGTGAAGGGCATATTGAAGAAGGATCAGCAAAGTGGATTCTGTGGGAGAACAGCTCCATTTGGCTCACTAACTTCACACACCATCAGGCTTCCAAGCAGCTCTCAAGGAAACTCAGTTTTCACACTCTATGCTTAGTGCCCTTTGAGTGCATTATCTAGGAATGAACCTGGTAGAGCATCCCACACAAATGAATGCTCCACATGCGGCTTTCACATGCCACCAACTCCACATTCACAGGCACCTTCAGCGCCACAGCAGTTTTCACATAGCCCTCAATGCAAAGGCTCTAGACGCAAATATTGGTGTGAGAGCTAATTCAATCAAGGGAACACTGCATGTTGGTGAAGGGCATATTGAAGAAGGATCAACCGAGTGGTTCTTGTGGGAGAACAACTCCATTTGGCTCACTAACTTCACACACCATCAGGCTTCCAAGCAGCTCTCAAGGAAACTCAGTTTTCACACTCTATGCTTAGTGCTCTTTGAGTGCATTATCTGGGAATGAACCTGATAGAGCATCCCACACAAACGAATGCTCCACATGCGGGTTTCACATGCCACCAACTCCACATTCTCAGGCACCTTCAGCGCCACAGCCGTTTTCAGATAGCCTTCAATGCAAAGGCTCTAGACGCAAATATTGGTGTGAGAGCTAATTCAATCAAGGAAACACTGCATGTTGGTGAAGGGCATATTGAAGAAGGATCAGCCGAGTGGATCTTGTGGGAGAACAACTCCATTTGGCTCACTAACTTCACACACCATCAGGCTTCCAAGCAGCTCTCAAGGAAACTCAGTTTTCACACTCTATGCTTAGTGCCCTTTGATTGCATTATCTAGGAATGAACCTGGTAGAGCATCCCACACAAACGAATGCTCCACATGCGGGTTTCACATGCCACCAACTGCACATTCACAGGCAACTTCAGCGCCACAGCCGTTTTCAGATAGCCCTCAATGCAAAGGCTCTAGACGCAAATATTGGTGTGAGAGCTAATTCAATCAAGGAAACACTGCATGTTGGTGAAGGGCATATTGAAGAAGGATCAGCAAAGTGGATCCTGTGGGAGAACAACTCCATTTGGCTCACTAACTTCACACACCATCAGGCTTCCAAGCAGCTCTCAAGGAAACTCAGTTTTCACACTCTATGCTTAGTGCCCTTTGAGTGCATGATCTAGGAATGAACCTGGTAGAGCATCCCACACAAACGAATGCTCCACATGCGGGTTTCACATGCCACCAACTCCACATTCACAGGCAACTTCAGCGCCACAGCCGTTTGCAGATAGCCCTCAATGCAAAGGCTCTAGACGCAAATATTGGTATGAGAGCTAATTCAATCAAGGAAACACTGCATGTTGGTGAAGGGCATATTGATGAAGGATCAGCCGAGTGGTTCTTGTGGGAGAACAACTCCATTTGGCTCACTAACTTCACACACCATCAGGCTTCCAAGCAGCTCTCAAGGAAACTCAGTTTTCACACCCTATGCTTAGTGAACTTTGTGTGCCTAGGACTGAAATGAAACTTGGCGAGGATCCCACACAAACGAATGCTCCACATGCGGGTTTCACATGCCACCAACTCCACATTCACAGGCAACTTCAGCGCCACAAGCATTTTCAGATAGCCCTCAATGCAAAGGCTCTAGACGCAAATATTGGTGTGAGAGCTAATTCAATCAAGGAAACACTGCATGTTGGTGAAGGGCATATTGAAGAAGGATCAGCAAAGTGGATTCTGTGGGAGAACAATTCCTTTTGGCTCACTAACTTCACACACCATCAGGCTTCCAAGCAGCTCTCAAGGAAACTCAGTTTTCACACTCTATGCTTAGTGCCCTTTGAGTGCATTATCTAGGAATGAACCTGGTAGAGCATCCCACACAAACGAATGCTCCATATGCGGGTTTCACATGCCACCAACTCCACATTCACAGGCAACTTCAGCGCCACCGCCATTTTCAGATAGCCCTCAATGCAAAGGCTCTAGACGCAAATATTGGTGTGAGAGCTAATTCAATCAAGGAAACACTGCATGTTGGTGAAGGGCATATTGAAGAAAGATCAGCCGAGTGGTTCTTGTGGGAGAACAACTCCATTTGGCTCACTAACTTCACACACCATCAGGCTTCCAAGCAGCTCTCAAGGAAACTCAGTTTTCACACCCTATGCTTAGTGCCCTTTGTGTGTCCTAGGACTGAAATGAAACTTGGCGAGGATCCCACACAAACGAATGCTCCACATGCGGCTTTCACATGCCACCAACTCCACATTCACAGGCAACTTCAGCGCCACAGCCGTATTCAGATAGCTCTCAATGCAAAGGCTCTAGACGGAAATATTGGTGTGAGAGCTAATTCAATAAAGGAAACACTGCATGTTGGTGAAGGGCATATTGAAGAAGGATCAGCCGAGTGGTTCTTGTGGGAGAACAACTCCATTTGGCTCACTAACTTCACACACCATCAGGCTTCCAAGCAGCTCTCAAGGAAACTCAGTTTTCACACTCTATGCTTAGTGCCCTTTGAGTGCATTATCTAGGAATGAACCTGGTAGAGCATCCCACACAAACGAATGCTCCACATGCGGGTTTCACATGCCACCAACTCCACATTCACAGGCAACTTCAGCGCCACAGCCGTTTGCAGATAGCCCTCAATGCAAAGGCTCTAGACGCAAATATTGGTGTGAGAGCTAATTCAATCAAGGAAACACTGCATGTTGGTGAAGGGCATACTGAAGAAGGATCAGCTGAGTGGTTCTTGTGGGAGAACAACTCCATTTGGCTCACTAACTTCACACACCATCAGGCTTCCAAGCAGCTCTCAAGGAAACTCAGTTTTCACACCCTATGTATACTGCCCAGTGTGCCTAGGACTGAAATGAAACTTGGCGAGGATCCCACACAAACGAATGCTCCACATGCGGGTTTCACATGCCACCAACTCCACATTCACAGGCAACTTCAGCGCCACAGCCGTTTTCAGATAGCTCTCAATGCAAAGGCTCTAGACGCAAATATTGGTGTGAGAGCTAATTCAATCAAGGAAACACTGCATGTTGGTGAAGGGCATATTGAAGAAGGATCAGCCGAGTGGTTCTTGTGGGAGAACAACTCCATTTGGCTCACTAACTTCACACACCATCAGGCTTCCGAGCAGCTCTCAAGGAAACTCAGTTTTCACACTCTATGCTTAGTGCCCTTTGAGTGCATTATCTAGGAATGAACCTGGTAGAGCATCCCACACAAATGAATGCTCCACATGCGGGTTTCACATGCCACCAACTGCACATTCACAGGCAACTTCAGCGCCACAGCCGTTTTCAGATAGCCCTCAATGCAAAGGCTCTAGACGCAAATATTGGTGTGAGAGCTAATTCAATCAAGGAAGCACTGCATGTTGGTGAAGGGCATATTGAAGAAGGATCAGCCGAGTGGTTCTTGTGGGAGAACAACTCCATTTGGCTCACTAACTTCACACACCATCAGGCTTCCAAGCAGCTCTCAAGGAAACTCAGTTTTCACACTCTATGCTTAGTGCCCTTTGAGTGCATTATCTAGGAATGAACCTGGTAGAGCATCCCACACAAATGAATGCTCCACATGCGGGTTTCACATGCCACCAACTGCACATTCACAGGCAACTTCAGCGCCACAGCCGTTTTCAGATAGCCCTCAATGCAAAGGCTCTAGACGCAAATATTGGTATGAGAGCTAATTCAATCAAGGAAACACTGCATGTTGGTGAAGGGCATATTGAAGAAGGATCAGCCGAGTGGTTCTTGTGGGAGAACAACTCCATTTGGCTCACTAACTTCACACACCATCAGGCTTCCAAGCAGCTCTCAAGGAAACTCAGTTTTCACACTCTATGCTTAGTGCCCTTTGAGTGCATTATCTAGGAATGAACCTGGTAGAGCATCCCACAAAAACGAATGCTCCACATGCGGGTTTCACATGCCAGCAACTCCACATTCACAGGCAACTTCAGCGCCACAGCCGTTTTCAGATAGCCCTCAATGCAAAGGCTCTAGACGCAAATATTGGTGTGAGAGCTAATTCAATCAAGGAAACACTGCATGTTGGTGAAGGGCATATTGAAGAAGGATCAGCCGAGTGGTTCTTGTGGGAGAACAACTCCATTTGGCTCACTAACTTCACACACCATCAGGCTTCCAAGCAGCTCTCAAGGAAACTCAGTTTTCACACCCTATGCTTAGTGCCCTTTGTGTGCCTAGGACTGAAATGAAACTTGGCGAGGATACCACACAAACGAATGCTCCACATGCGGGTTTCACATGCCACCAACTCCACATTCACAGGCAACTTCAGCGCCACAGCAGTTTTCACATAGCCCTCAATGCAAAGGCTCTAGACGCAAATATTGGTGTGAGAGCTAATTCAATCAAGGGAACACTGCATGTTGGTGAAGGGCATATTGAAGAAGGATCAACCGAGTGGTTCTTGTGGGAGAACAACTCCATTTGGCTCACTAACTTCACACACCATCAGGCTTCCAAGCAGCTCTCAAGGAAACTCAGTTTTCACACTCTATGCTTAGTGCCCTTTGAGTGCATTATCTGGGAATGAACCTGGTAGAGCATCCCACACAAACGAATGCTCCACATGCGGGTTTCACATGCCACCAACTCCACATTCTCAGGCACCTTCAGCGCCACAGCCGTTTTCAGATAGCCTTCAATGCAAAGGCTCTAGACGCAAATATTGGTGTGAGAGCTAATTCAATCAAGGAAACACTGCATGTTGGTGAAGGGCATATTGAAGAAGGATCAGCCGAGTGGATCTTGTGGGAGAACAACTCCATTTAGCTCACTAACTTCACACACCATCAGGCTTCCAAGCAGCTCTCAAGGAAACTCAGTTTTCACACTCTATGCTTAGTGCCCTTTGATTGCATTATCTAGGAATGAACCTGGTAGAGCATCCCACACAAACGAATGCTCCACATGCGGGTTTCACATGCCACCAACTCCACATTCACAGGCAACTTCAGCGCCACAGCCGTTTTCAGATAGCCCTCAATGCAAAGGCTCTAGACGCAAATATTGGTGTGAGAGCTAATTCAATCAAGGAAACACTGCATGTTGGTGAAGGGCATATTGAAGAAGGATCAGCAAAGTGGATCCTGTGGGAGAACAACTCCATTTGGCTCACTAACTTCACACACCATCAGGCTTCCAAGCAGCTCTCAAGGAAACTCAGTTTTCACACTCTATGCTTAGTGCCCTTTGAGTGCATGATCTAGGAATGAACCTGGTAGAGCATCCCACACAAACGAATGCTCCACATGCGGGTTTCACATGCCACCAACTCCACATTCACAGGCAACTTCAGCGCCACAGCCGTTTTCAGATAGCCCTCAATGCAAAGGATCTAGACGCAAATATTGGTGTGAGAGCTATTTCAATCAAGGAAACACTGCATGTTGGTGAAGGGCATATTGAAGAAGGGTCAGCCGAGTGGTTCTTGTGGGAGAACAACTCCATTTGGCTCACTAACTTCACACACCATCAGGCTTCCAAGCAGCTCTCAAGGAAACTCAGTTTTCACACTCTATGCTTAGTGCCCTTTGAGTGCATTATCTAGGAATGAACCTGGTAGAGCATCCCACACAAATGAATGCTCCACATGCGGGTTTCACATGCCACCAACTGCACATTCACAGGCAACTTCAGCGCCACAGCCGTTTTCAGATAGCCCTCAATGCAAAGGCTCTAGACGCAAATATTGGTATGAGAGCTAATTCAATCAAGGAAACACTGCATGTTGGTGAAGGGCATATTGATGAAGGATCAGCCGAGTGGTTCTTGTGGGAGAACAACTCCATTTGGCTCACTAACTTCACACACCATCAGGCTTCCAAGCAGCTCTCAAGGAAACTCAGTTTTCACACCCTATGCTTAGTGCCCTTTGTGTGCCTAGGACTGAAATGAAACTTGGCGAGGATCCCGCACAAACGAATGCTCCACATGCGGCTTTCACATGCCACCAACTCCACATTCACAGGCAACTTCAGCGCCACAAGCATTTTCAGATAGCCCTCAATGCAAAGGCTCTAGACGCAAATATTGGTGTGAGAGCTAATTCAATCAAGGAAACACTGCATGTTGGTGAAGGGCATATTGAAGAAGGATCAGCAAAGTGGATTCTGTGGGAGAACAATTCCTTTTGGCTCACTAACTTCACACACCATCAGGCTTCCAAGCAGCTCTCAAGGAAACTCAGTTTTCACACTCTATGCTTAGTGCCCTTTGAGTGCATTATCTAGGAATGAACCTGGTAGAGCATCCCACACAAACGAATGCTCCATATGCGGGTTTCACATGCCACCAACTCCACATTCACAGGCAACTTCAGCGCCACCGCCATTTTCAGATAGCCCTCAATGCAAAGGCTCTAGACGCAAATATTGGTGTGAGAGCTAATTCAATCAAGGAAACACTGCATGTTGGTGAAGGGCATATTGAAGAAGGATCAGCCGAGTGGTTCTTGTGGGAGAACAACTCCATTTGGCTCACTAACTTCACACACCATCAGGCTTCCAAGCAGCTCTCAAGGAAACTCAGTTTTCACACTCTATGCTTAGTGCCCTTTGAGTGCATTATCTAGGAATGAACCTGGTAGAGCATCCCACAAAAACGAATGCTCCACATGCGGGTTTCACATGCCACCAACTCCACATTCACAGGCAACTTCAGAGCCACAGCCGTTTTCAGATAGCCCTCAATGCAGAGGCTCTAGACGCAAATATTGGTGTGAGAGCTAATTCAATCAAGGAAACACTGCATGTTGGTGAAGGGCATATTGAAGAAGGATCAGCCGAGTGGTTCTTGTGGGAGAACAACTCCATTTAGCTCACGAACTTCACACACCATCAGGCTTCCAAGCAGCTCTCAAGGAAACTCAGTTTTCACACTCTATGCTTAGTGCTCTTTGAGTGCATTATCTAGGAATGAACCTGGTAGAGCATCCCACACAAACAATGCTCCACATGCGGCTTTCACATGCCACCAACTCCACATTCACAGGCAACTTCAGCGCCACAGCCGTTTTCAGATAGCCCTCAATGCAAAGGCTCTAGACGCAAATATTGGTGTGAGAGCTAATCCAATCAAGGAAACACTGCATGTTGGTGAAGGGCATATTGAAGAAGGATCAGCCGAGTGGTTCTTGTGGGAGAACAACTCCATTTGGCTCACTAACTTCACACACCATCAGGCTTCCAAGCAGCTCTCAAGGAAACTCAGTTTTCACACTCTATGCTTAGTGCCCTTTGAGTGCATTATCTAGGAATGAACCTGGTAGAGCATCCCACACAAACGAATGCTCCACATGCGGGTTTCACATGCCACCAACTCCACATTCACAGGCAACTTCAGCGCCACAGCCGTTTTCAGACAGCCCTCAATGCAGAGGCTCTAGACGCAAATATTGGTGTGAGAGCTAATTCAATCAAGGAAACACTGCATGTTGGTGAAGGGCATATTGAAGAAGGATCACCCGAGTGGATCTTGTGGGAGAACAACTCCATTTGGCTCACTAACTTCACACACCATCAGGCTTCCAAGCAGCTCTCAAGGAAACTCAGTTTTCACACTCTATGCTTAGTGCCCTTTGAGTGCATTATCTAGGAATGAACCTGGTAGAGCATCCCACACAAATGAATGCTCCACATGCGGCTTTCACATGCCACCAACTCCACATTCACAGGCACCTTCAGCGCCACAGCAGTTTTCAATACCCCTCAATGCAAAGCCTCTAGACGCAAATATTGGTGTGAGAGCTAATTCAATCAAGGGAACACTGCATGTTGGTGACGGGCATATTGAAGAAGGATCAGCCGAGTGGATCTTGTGGGAGAACAACTCCATTTGGCTCACTAACTTCACACACCATCAGGCTTCCAAGCAGCTCTCAAGGAAACACAGTTTTCACACTCTATGCTTAGTGCCCTTTGAGTGCATTATCTAGGAATGAACCTGGTAGAGTATCCCACACAAACGAATGCTCCACATGCGGGTTTCACATGCCACCAACTCCACATTCACAGGCAACTTCAGCGCCACAGCCGTTTTCAGATAGCCCTCAATGCAAAGGCTCTAGACGCAAATATTGGTGTGAGAGCTAATTCAATCGAGGAAACACTGCATGTTGGTGAAGGGCATATTGAAGAAGGATCAGCCGAGTGGTTCTTGTGGGAGAACAACTCCATTTGGCTCACTAACTTCACACACCATCAGGCTTCCAAGCATCTCTCAAGGAACGTCAGTTTTCACACTCTATGCTTAGTGCCCTTTGTGTGCCTAGGACTAAAATGAAACGTGGCGAGATTCCACACAAACGAATGCTCCACATGCGGCTTTCACATGCCACCAACTCCACATTCACAGGCAACTTCAGCGCCACAGCCGTTTTCAGATAGCCCTCAATGGAAAGGCTCTAGACGCAAATATTGGTGTGAGAGCTAATTCAATCAAGGAAACACTGCATGTTGGTGAAGGGCATATTGAAGAAGGATCAGCAAAGTGGATTCTGTGGGAGAACAGCTCGATTTGGCTCACTAACTTCACACACCATCAGGCTTCCAAGCAGCTCTCAAGGAAACTCAGTTTTCACACTCTATGCTTAGTGCCCTTTGAGTGCATTATCTAGGAATGAACCTGGTAGAGCATCCCACACAAATGAATGCTCCACATGCGGCTTTCACATGCCACCAACTCCACATTCACAGGCACCTTCAGCGCCACAGCAGTTTTCACATAGCCCTCAATGCAAAGGCTCTAGACGCAAATATTGGTGTGAGAGCTAATTCAATCAAGGGAACACTGCATGTTGGTGAAGGGCATATTGAAGAAGGATCAACCGAGTGGTTCTTGTGGGAGAACAACTCCATTTGGCTCACTAACTTCACACACCATCAGGCTTCCAAGCAGCTCTCAAGGAAACTCAGTTTTCACACTCTATGCTTAGTGCCCTTTGAGTGCATTATCTGGGAATGAACCTGGTAGAGCATCCCACACAAACGAATGCTCCACATGCGGGTTTCACATGCCACCAACTCCACATTCTCAGGCACCTTCAGCGCCACAGCCGTTTTCAGATAGCCTTCAATGCAAAGGCTCTAGACGCAAATATTGGTGTGAGAGCTAATTCAATCAAGGAAACACTGCATGTTGGTGAAGGGCATATTGAAGAAGGATCAGCCGAGTGGATCTTGTGGGAGAACAACTCCATTTAGCTCACTAACTTCACACACCATCAGGCTTCCAAGCAGCTCTCAAGGAAACTCAGTTTTCACACTCTATGCTTAGTGCCCTTTGATTGCATTATCTAGGAATGAACCTGGTAGAGCATCCCACACAAACGAATGCTCCACATGCGGGTTTCACATGCCACCAACTCCACATTCACAGGCAACTTCAGCGCCACAGCCGTTTTCAGATAGCCCTCAATGCAAAGGCTCTAGACGCAAATATTGGTGTGAGAGCTAATTCAATCAAGGAAACACTGCATGTTGGTGAAGGGCATATTGAAGAAGGATCAGCAAAGTGGATCCTGTGGGAGAACAACTCCATTTGGCTCACTAACTTCACACACCATCAGGCTTCCAAGCAGCTCTCAAGGAAACTCAGTTTTCACACTCTATGCTTAGTGCCCTTTGAGTGCATGATCTAGGAATGAACCTGGTAGAGCATCCCACACAAACGAATGCTCCACATGCGGGTTTCACATGCCACCAACTCCACATTCACAGGCAACTTCAGCGCCACAGCCGTTTTCAGATAGCCA